>NC_044568.1:71198585-71388264 GCF_007565055.1 Rhinopithecus roxellana | reverse complement strand
CCAAGGGCAGGGAGACGGCCTGGGAGCGGCGGCAGCGGCCGAGAGATGCGCCGGGAGAGTTGTGCCGCGAGCCTCCGCCTCTTTTTTGGCACCGCGAAGCGGCTCCCTGGAGGCCGAGCGCCACGCCGCCCGGGCACCCGGCAGATCGCGAGGTGGAACGAGCCGTCGCTGCGGGGACAGCGTTCCGAGGCAGTTGGTCCTCTCCGGGGTGCCGTAGGCATCAGCTGACCGGCGCAGCCCATGTGACTACAGGGGCACTTGATGGGCATCATGGCAGCCTCCCGGCCACTGTCCCGCTTCTGGGAGTGGGGAAAGAACATCGTCTGCGTGGGGAGGAACTACGCGGACCACGTCAGGGAGATGCGCAGCGCGGTGCTGAGCGAGCCCGTGCTGTTCCTGAAGCCGTCCACGGCCTACGCGCCCGAGGGCTCGCCCATCCTCATGCCCGCGTACACTCGCAACCTGCATCACGAGCTGGAGCTGGGCGTGGTGATGGGCAAGCGCTGCCGCGCGGTCCCCGAGGCCGCGGCCATGGACTACGTGGGCGGTTATGCCCTGTGCCTAGATATGACCGCCCGGGATGTGCAGGACGAGTGCAAGAAGAAGGGGCTGCCCTGGACTCTGGCCAAGAGCTTCACGGCGTCCTGCCCGGTCAGCGCGTTTGTGCCCAAGGAGAAGATCCCTGACCCTCACAAGCTGAAGCTCTGGCTCAGGGTCAACGGCGAACTCAGACAGGAGGGTGAGACAGCCTCCATGATTTTTTCCATCCCCTACATCATCAGCTATGTTTCTAAGATCATAACCTTGGAAGAAGGAGATATTATCTTGACTGGGACGCCAAAGGGAGTTGGACCGGTTAAAGAAAACGATGAGATCGAGGCTGGCATACACGGGCTGGTCAGTATGAGATTTAAGGTGGAAAAGCCAGAATACTGAGTTATTTCTTTACAAGTTTCGGGAGAGAAGGAAGCAAGACAAGAGCAAGCAACGGCTATTAAATGTCACAATCTTTAATAAGAAACGATTTATTGGCTGGGCGCGGTGGCTCATGCCTGTAATTCCAGCACTTTGGGAGACTGAGGCGGGTGGATCACGAGGTCAGGAGATCGAGACCATCCTGGCTAACACGGTGAAACCCCGTCTCTACTAAAAATACAAAAAATTAACCGGGCGTGGTGGCAGCGCCTGTAGTCCCAGCTACTTGGGAGGCTGAGGCAGGAGAATGGCGTGAACCCGGGAGGCGGAGCTTGCAGTGAGCAGAGATCGCGCCACTGCACTCCAGCCTGGGCAACAGAGCGAGACTCCGTCTCAAAAAAAAAATAAAAAGAAACCATTTATTTTAAAAACGATTAGATTGCTATGCCTCAACTCATATAAGATGGACTCTTCAAGAAAACGTGAAGTAGAATGGATGGGCCAGAAATGAAAACAGCCAAAGTAAAGTATTTCTTCAGAAAACATTTTATCAAACCAAATGTTAAGAGTTTCCTTTTGTAAACTTGGATTGGAGAAGACTTTTCAGTGGGTTATCTCTAGTAGTTCAAGACTTAAAAGCTGCAGAGAAAACTGAAAATTATGTTCCAGATAACTTTCCATTGTTTACCAAATTTTCTTGGACTTGGTCATCATCAGGAAGCATTTGTAAAAACAATAATTTCCAAATTACTGGCCCATCCCAGACTCGCTGAATCAGTTTGATAGGATTAATCTCCAGTGAAGCTGTGTTTACAGAGCATTCCAAGTCATTCTTACCAGGAAATGTGAAAAACACTCCTGCACGTAATCAGTTAATTTAAAATTTTTCTTAATAAGTGAACAATTAATGAAGATTTCACCTGTTTACTTAGGGTATCTACCCAGACCCATCGATTCTGAGTTCGAGGGATGATTTTGAAATTATTGCTTTCCAAATAAAGGTACTCCCTTGTATGTGGCTTTACTAATTTATTTTCCCCCAGTAGTGACGAGGAGGGATATTTCCTCCTTGTGTGGCTTCCGACCTTAGTCTTTGACCTTTGGCCTTCTGAACACTGTGCTCTATTAACAGTTAATCAGCAACTGTACTTCCCAACCGGAGATAAGGAGGCTTTGTGGAAGTTGAATAGCCTGGGACTGCTGCTTTTGCTCTTGCCTGCACCTTTCTCCGAAAAAAAAGTCTAGGCAAGATGCACAGCATAGCTATCAATGCCTGAAGGAGTCCTCTGGGCTTCGGCAGAGTTCCTGTTAGTGTATACATCATCTGCTGGCCCCTTGAAGAGAGCCGAGGACATCTAATTTAGTAATAATGGTCACCATTTATTGAACACAATACTGTTAGGCAGCATGTCAAGCAGTTTATTCTGTATTTCCATGTGTTATGTAACCCTCAACCAACCCATAAGGTTAGTATTATCACTACCATCCCCATTACTCAAATGAAGACAGATCTAGAGGCTAGGAAGGCTGGCTAAAGTCACTCAGCTTAGTGGCAGAGCCAAGATGTAACCCACTCTCCCAAGACCAGAACCTGAAGTTTTGACCACAATGTGGGCTGCATCCTGTAAGTAGATACATAAGAAGAATCAGACATTTAGTTATGCTACAACCCATGCTTATAGTGTAATTTAGTATGAGGAATTGCCATAATTTGATTTCTTTATTAAATATGCTATCTTAACTACTTTTAGTATTATTTTTTTCATTGCTTGGCAATGCATGTAATTAGAGAAGAGTCAGAAAATAGAGATTAGCAATTAGAACAAAACACCAAAAATTTCATCTACCCAGGGACAGGTGAAGTTAAGCATTTAGTCCAATTTCTTCCAAATCTGTGGATATAATTGTAATGTTTTAAATAGAGTTTGCTCATACCATACAATTTTCTTCTTTTTTTGCTTTTTTTGTTTTTCTTTTTTTTTTTTTTTTTGAGATGGCGTTTAACTCATTGCCCAGGCTGGAGTGCAGTGGCGTGATCTTGGCTCACTGCAACCTCTGCCTCCCGGGTTCAAGTGATTCTTCTGCCTCAGCCTCTCGACTAGCTGGGATTACAGGCACGTGCCACCATACCCAGCTAATTTTATATTTTTAGTAGAGACAGGGTTTCACCATGTTGATCAGGCTGGTCTCAAACTCCTGACCTCAAGTGATCCACCCATCTTGGCCTCCCAAAGTGCTGGGATTACAGGCGTGAGACACCACGCCCAGCTATACCATAAAATTTTTTAACTTGCTTATTTCACTGTATATTGTGACCATCTTTTTCCTTGTTAGCTGACACATTTCTGCAGTACAATTTTCATGGATTGCATAAGATTCTGAAGTCAAGCCTCCATTTTTGGACCTTGAGATTGTCTCTAATGATTTGCTAGTATCAGCACATGTTTTGTTTTTTCCTTTGGCTAGGTTCCCATAAGTGGAAAAGCTGGATCAAAGGGTGTGCTTATGCTGAAAGTGTATTATTTGTCTAGCTACCAGGTACAAGGTTCAGCTGAGATACATCTACCAAGTTGACAGACTATTAAAGTCAAAGGCATAAAGTAGAAGCATTGCTCACATGCAGCCCTCGTAGATGGCACAAGCCAGCACTGAGTATGGTACCCCCAGGGTCAGTGTTCACTACAGTGGTAGAACAAGCTTTGTCACAAACATCGACATCAGCATTGCAGGTGTAGGCACACGAAGTCCTTAGATGCAAGAATCAAAAACAGAGACACCAAGTCCGACAATTCCTGAGAATGCTAAAATCATAGCAATCCTAGCATTCAGAAGATAACGTTTTTCCACATTTTGAATACATTTAAACCTATGAAAAAGTTGAAAAACTAATACAATGAACTCCATATGCCCTTTAATAGATTCAACAATTACCAGCATTCACTATGTTTGTCCTCTGGTCCTGTGTCTCACCCTTCCCCCCGCCATATATGTGTATATATACACACACGCACCTCTCTCCATATACGTATGTGTATATATATGCGCGCGCGCACACACACACACACACACACACACACACACACACACACACACCCTTATTTTGAAAATGCGTCGGGATGGTGACTGCAGAAAGACTCCGCCCTTTCAGCATACATCTCCTAAGAATCAGGATATTCTCCTACATGGAAATGTGAGACCGTTATCACACTTCACAATATATTCGTCTGTACAGAATACATGGCTTGACATCTGTTCTTCTGTTGTGTTTTTAAAACATGTTCATTGGACTTTTATAAAAAATGAGTATTACACATCCGCTTAATATATTATGAACATATTTCCAGGTCAGTGAATGTAAGTACAGGTACCCCTTTTTAATGGCTGTATCTTAGATCACGTACCCCAGAAGCAGCCTAAGATGGAGACTCTTGCTCCCATGATTTGCTGAAGGAGTGCTCTCAGAAGTGTAATGAAGCAGAAAGGACAGGGAGTAAACTCCAAGGAAGAAAGTGGTCTGGGCTGGATACCAGCTTCAGTCAGCTGGTGAACCCAAGGGGAAGTTCTGAAGCAAGGAGTCTGTTGGCACCAGTATCTGCTCTCCCCACCCCTTCCATAGCTTCCTCAGGTAATTTTCTGATCCTCATAGAAGCTGAGGGACTTCAGCAAGTGAAGAGACTCTGAGTGGGACATCCCCAACAGGTTGCACACATTTCAGATGCTCTGCTATTAGAAACAATGATGCAAGGAGCATCCTCCATTTACTTTTTTTTTTTTTTTTTTTGAGACACAGTCTCACTCTGTCGCCCAGGCTGGAGTGCAGTGGCACAATCTCAGCTCACTGCAAGCTCCGCCTCCCGGGTTCACACCCTTCTCTTGCCTCAGCCTCCCGAGTAGCTGGGACTACAGGCGCCCGCCACCACGCCCGGCTAATTTTTTGTATTTTTAGTAGAGACGGGGTTTCACTGTGTTAGCCAGGATGGTCTTGATCTCCTGACCTCGTGATCTGCCCGCCTTGGCCTCGCAAAGTGCTGGAATTACATGTGTGAGCCACCGCGCCCAGCCTCAGTTGTTTTTTTTTAAACAAGACTATTGTTGGGCGCATCTTTGGTGTAAATGTTGGTATAGTATCTTTGTTTTCAAGATAGTTTTATATTAACTTTCAAATATGCTAAAACCTTCATATAATTATTTTCCTCTTTTTCTTAAAAATGTAAGTGTTGGCTGGGCACGGTGGCTCACATCTGTAATCCCAGCACTTTGGGAGGCTGAGGCAGGTGGATCACTTGAGCCCAGGAATTCAAGACCAGCCTGGGCAAAATGGCAAGATCCCTGTCTCTACAAAATGTTTTAAAATTAACCAAGTAAGGTGGCATCTCCTGAGTCCTGGACACGGGGCTCAGTGGAGGGGGCACCATACCCACTCTTGCTGAACCAACAGTGGGAGCCAAGCCAGCACCAGCCACGGCACCCTCACTTCTCTCCTCTCCTTCCTTCCCTGTCCACCCTCCCCATTCACCTTGCTTCACAACCCCCCCATTTCTCCCAAGGGAGGATGGAAGGATGGAAGGCCTGTTCTGCACAACTAGATCAAGTCGTTCATTACCTTATCACCACAATTTGGACACTTAGGGGTGAACCTGCATCCCTGGTAAAAGCCAGATAAAACATGACTGACAAGATAGTTTATCTCCCAACACCAGCCTTAGGAAACAGTTTCATATACTCACTTTTTCCTTTTTTTCCAATCTTGTCGTGGAGGACGTGTAGCCTTCTAAAGTACCACGTCAAACCTCCCAGGATATGGGTCAACACTGACCTTAGCGTTGGGTCTTCACAGGCTGAAGTCTGTGCCCTGAAGTAAGTGACTCTCAAAGGTGTGAAGTTGAGCAGTTTACTTTGTGGCTGCTGCAAAGCAAACAGATAAAATGGCAGCTGTCGTCCTCATGTCCTGAGTAGGTCCCCCTCAGAGTTCTGAGACCCAGGCACGCTCATGAAACTTTTGAAGTTGGTCTCCTCCCTGTTGATTCAGACTCAGTCACGTCAGCCCTGAGCCAGCAAGTCTCCACAAGCACTGGGCACTCCAGTGTGTCACCAGAGAAGACCAGGGGCTAGAAAAGCTCCAGGTGCTCAAAGCAGTCGCACAGGATTGCCCATGACTTCGGCTATTCCTACCTGGTGCAGAGAGCCCCTCGCCCTCATCCTGTCGGATGACAAGTCACCACCCAGCTCTCAGAAGGTAGTCTTTAGAGGTCCGACTTTTTTTTTTTTTAGATGGAGTCTCGCTCTGTCGCCCAGGCTGGAGTGCAGTGGCTCGATCTCAGCTCACTACAAACTCCGCATCCCAGGTTCAAGAGATTCTCCTGCCTCAGCCTCCCGAGTAGCTGGGACTACAGGCACATGCCACCACACCCAGCTAATTTTTTGTATTTTTAGTAGAGATGGGGTTTCACTGTGTTAGCCAGGATGGTCTCAATCTCCTGACCGCCTCAGTGTCCCAAAGTGCTGGGATTACAGGCGTGAGCCACCGTGCCCAGCCCTTGAGGTCCTACTCTTTTTCCAGGGAAGCAAAACAAAGAATAAACTGGCTTAAGAAAATAAATCATTCAAATCTGTAGAAGATTAAATCTGTTTATTAATTCATGTAAACATTTTCCAACTTGGGAGGAGACAAGGCAAAGACAGTAGGAGGCCTTCTAAGAAGGGAAGTCAGATGAGAGAGGCCTTCAGACTCACCCCAGACCAGCTCCACCATAACGATTTCTAGAAACATATTCATCACATGTAAACAAAATGTTTTCCCCATAATTTTCAAATTAATATTCCATTTTAAAGGGAGTTAAAACTCATATGCTTTTCCACAGTTTAAAATGCTAGACCATTTTAAACATGTATTTGTCCAGACAAGTTTCTGCTTGCCTCAGTGGGATCTGCAAGCTTGCACGAGAGTACACTAATTTTCAATCCACTCCTTGCTCTGTGTGATAGAACAAACTGCAAGGAGAAACAAAAAGAGACAGAAGGTTAGTTTTTAAAATCCCCTTGTATATCAAGTTGAAAAATCAATGATCACAAATAGAGAACTGCAATGAAAGTTTTGTTTACAGATATTAATATAAACTTCCATTAAAGCTGTAAGATGATAGAAAAAGTTCCAGTCTCAGAGTACAGTTAATTTACAGGCCCGGCTTCTGACTGATTCTATAAAAATTTATATCACTTTTCATGCTATTTCTCTCAGGTAGGAAAGTTGGGATTAAAACTCTAGTGTGGCCAGGCGCGGTGGCTCACGCCTGTAATCCCAGCACTTTGGGAGACCGAGGCGGGTGGATCACCCAAGGTCAGGAGTTTGAGACCAGCCTGGGTAACATGGTGAAACTCCCATTTCTACTAAAAATACAAAAAATTAGCTGGGCATGGTAGCGCACACCTGTTATCTCAGCTACTCAAGAGGCTGAGGCAGGAGAATCACTTGAACCTGGGAGGCAGAGGTTGCAGTGAGCAGAGATTGCGCCATTGCACTCCAGCTTGGGCAACTAGAGCGAAACTCTGTCCCCCCTCCCCCCAAAAAAATGTCTAATGCAGGGCTGGGTGAGGTGGCTCATACCTGTAATCCCAGCACTTTGGGAGGCCAAGGCAGGTAGATCACTTGAGGCCAGAAGTTCAAGACCAGCCTGGCCAACAAAGTGAAACCCTGTCTCTACTAAAAATATAAAAATTAGCCAGGCGTGGTGGTGCACACCTGTAGTCTCAGCTACTCGGTGGCTGAGGCGGGAGGATCACTTGAGCCTGGGAAGGTTGAGACTGCAGTAAGCTGTGATCGCACTATGCGCTCCAGCCTGGGTGACAGAGCGAGCAGAGAGAGACTCTGTCTTAAAAAAAAAAAAAAAAAAAAAAAAAGTAGGAAAAAGGGCTTACTGTGTGTTCAAACTACCACTGTGATAGACTTTAAGCTGTAGCAGGGACTCAACCTGTGAGACTACAGGAGTATGATGACATAATTTAACAATAGTCTTATTTTAATAGTCTTGTTTTTTACAATTTATACAGCACTTTAACCAACATTTTATTTAATATAGAGTGGAAGGACATATAAACCACTTTAATTTCAAGACTGAGAGAAAAAAAGTACCAACGTCAGGAAAACTGTGAAAGACTTTAAATGGGCAATAACAATAAGTGGGTATCCTTTCGATGGAATGTCAGAGTAGTCTGGCATTGGATAGAACACGTTCAGAGCTGTCTGATTCTACAGGAGCTACACCTCCCACTGCACGGACTGAGCTGTTTTAGAACTAGGTTGTAGAAAGCTGACAGTGATTCGAATGACCCTGCTCATGGAAGTCTGAGTGAAGATGCACTGCTTCTGCCCTATAGAGGAGCCCAGTGGTTCATCTACAAGCAAACCCATTCAGCATTTTACATTGCCTGCCTATGTATCTATTCTTCCAATTACTTTTTTTTTTTTTTTTTCTTTTTGAGACAGAGTTTTACTCTGTCACCCAGGCTGCAAGAGATCTCAGCTCACTGCAACCTCCGCCTCCCGGGTTCAAGTGATTCTTCTGCCTCAGCCTCCTGAGTAGCTGGAATTACAGGCACCTGCCACCACGCCTGGCTAATTTTTGTAGTTTTAGTAGAGACAGTGTTTCACCATCTTGGACAGGCTGGTCATGAACCAATTCCCTTTGAATCCTTCTTTTCCCTATATCTTACTGGTTCCCTCATTAATGAGTTAATTTTCAACATGTGTTATTTTATTTTTGTATGCATCATGGTTTTTGGATTTTGGTTTTGGATTTTACATCTTTTTATTTGTAAAATACCGTGTTATCTAACGCACCAAGCAGCTTAGAATATTTGTTAAAGCCACCTGGAACATCTGTCACACACATTCTCTGGGAAAGTGCAGTATCCACTTGAGGGTCATTCATTGTTGTATTTGAATCAAATTTAGAAAACTCTTAAGTTCCCATGAACTTAAGTTGATCAGACTCATTAGCAAGTGGTGCCTCCTGTCTGGAGGGAAAGCATACAGGGTTGGTCAAGGACCTGAGCGTACCCTGACTTGCAAAGAGATAGTACTTAGGGGCCCATGCTAACCATTGAAGAGATGCAGCATTTTACTGCAACTCTTCTTTCTTTGGCCTGGGGAAAGGCCTTAAGCCAAGGTCCTAGAAATATTGGTAAGGCCACTGGAGACTCCATGTCTGCAAACTATTCAGATGTGCTGGTGGCCATGGAAAATGGGAAAACCTGCTTATGAGGCTGAGATGGAGGAGATGCAGCATTCACAAATGCTCCTGCAGGATGTCCATGAGATGAAAACTAATTTCATAGTAATACTAATTCTCCCATCAGCACATGATGTTTTCTAGAGGTTCCATGATACCGTTAGTCTGACACAAATGGAATGTGTGCTCTAGAATGTTTTAAATTTTTTTCAGTATTAAGCTCCAGTAGAGCAAATATCAGTAGATATAACCCACACAAACGGAAGCACATTGACTTGCGGGAGAACACAAGAGAAAAGAGTTGAGAACCATGAAGTGAAGTAATGAGGCTGGCTGGGTCCAGTCTCACCTGTGACCCAGGGCAAGTGGCAAGACTTTTTTTTTTTTTTTTTTTTTTTTGAGACAGAGTCTCGCTCTGTCGCCCAGGCTGGAGTGCAGTGGCCAGATCTCAGCTCACTGCAAGCTCCGCCTCCTGGGTTCACGCCATTCTCCTGCCTCAGCCTCCCAAGTAGCTGGGACTACAGGTGCCCGCCACCTCGGCCGGCTAGTTTTTTGTATTTTTTTTTTTCACCGTGTTAGCCTGGATGGTCTCGATCTCCTGACCTCGTGATCCGCCCGTCTTGGCTTCCCAAAGTGCTGGCATTACAGGCGTGAGCCACCGCGCCCGGCCTTTTTTTTTTTTTTTTTTTTTTCTGAGATGGAGTCTCGCTCTGTCGCCCAGGCTGGAGTGCAGTGACGTGATCTCCGCTCACTGCAAGCTCCACCACCTCCAGGGTTAAAGCCATTCTCCTGCCTCAGCCTCCCTGGAAGCTGGGACTACAGGTGCCTGCCACCACGCCCGGCTAATTTTTTTTGTATTTTCAGTATAGACGGGGTTTCACCATGTTTGCCAGGATGGTCTCGATCTCCTGACCTCGTGATCCGCCCACCTCGGCCTCCCAAAGTGCTGGGATTACAAGCGTGAGGCACTGCGCACAGCCACGGCAAGACTTCTTGGTCCCACTTTTCTCATCTGCAGCAGGGGAGTTTGTCTGGCTGCACTTTTCCCCCTCTGACACCTTGAACACTAAAACTCGAGGATCCTCCAACACTGAAGTACCTCAGGAGGCAGCTGTGGCCCTTCAGAGTTGGAGGATCATGGAATTTTGCAGGTTAGCAAACTTAATTAACCTCCGTAGGGTCTCACAGGCTGAGGTGTGGTGGGATTAGGATTCAGACCAAATCTGTCTCCCCAAGAACCATGCACTTAACTGTGCTGTTTCACACTGCTCATTACGCGAAGGGAACACCACAGGGGGTTGGGGGTGGGGACAACCTAGTCTGATCTTTTGGGGTTCAGGGGCCAAGAGAGGGGTCTCACTATGTTGCCCAGGCTGGCCTCAAACTCCTGGGTTCAGGCGATCCTCCCACCTCAGCCTACCAAGTAGCTGGGATGACAGGTGTGCACTTTTGCACCCGGCAGCTCTGATTTTAAAGCGCTTTCCCCTCTTTTGGATTTAACCTTAAAGGATATTTTCTTTGTTGGTCTATTTTCTTTGATGTCTTTGGTAACTCCTTTATACAATATGAAAAAAACCCTGGCTATTTCTTTTGTTTTTAGGGTAGCTGAGTCCTTATACACATCTGGGAACTGGGCATTAGAAATAATAAATTTCCCAAATTTATCTAGGTTTTTCTTATGGTTTGCATATATAGAATAATAAATACATAGAATAATATAGCACTATAAAATGCACTAACTTTTAAATAAATTTTGCTTCTTTCCAAGAGAAATTGCCACTTTAATGCTGTTTTCTGTTCATCTGTCATTGCAAGAAACTCATTTACCTGGTTAAAAAAAAAGATGAGACAAATATATCTGAAGTTTACAAAGAAAATTCATTTTGACAACAGTGAGAAACAAACTTTCTCATTAGAAATGAAATTTTAATTTGCAGTAATTATAGCTCAACCGTTTGTTTTTGTTTTTAGAGACAGGGTCTCACTCTGTTGCCCAAGCTGGAGTGCAGCAGTATGATCACAGCTCACGGCAGCCTCGAACTTCCGGGGTCAAGCAATCCTCCCACCTCAGCTTCCCAAGTTTCTGAGATTACAGGTATGCACTATTATTCTCTGGCTAATTGTTTTATGTTTTATTTTTTGTAGAGACAGGGTCTCACTATGTTGCCCAGGGTGATCTTGAACTCCTGACCTCAAGTGATCCTCCTGCCTCAACCTCCCAAAGTGCTAGGATTACAGGTGTGACCCACCATGCCCAGCCAACTCAATTGTTTTGATAGAGAAGATAAGGCAGGAAAGGCTAGATAAGCAGAATCTCTAAAGGCAATCAGGTAGCTCAGCAAGGAAAAATCCCTTTAATAAAGTGGAAGCAGAATTTGGAACTAAAGTCTAATGGTAAATTTCATGAGCTGGTTTTAACAATAAAAAGCAAGTGCCTATTGCCAAATGCACATGCTAATCCGTAAGTATTATCTGCTGCTGTTCTGTAGCTGCAAACCAGGGAGAAAACGTGCAGCTGATTTCATGTAACTGAGTAGGTGAAACACAGCCAAATCCTCCTAGAAAAACCACCTTATGACTGATCAATATCTCCGACTTGTTGTTTTACCCCGTTACTTGACTATATCAAACATCTTGTTTCCTCGGTGTTTTTTTTTTTTTTTTTTTTTTGAGACAAGTCTTGCTCTGTAACTCAGGCTGGAGTGCAGTGGCGTGATCTTGGCTCACTGCAACTTCCACATCCTGGGTTCAAGTGATTCTCGTGCCCCAGCCTCCTGAATAGCTAGGATTACAAGTGTACGTCACCACACTCAGCTAATTTTTGTATGTTTAGTAGAAATGGGGTTTCGCCATATTGGCCAGGCTGGTCTCAAACTCCTGACCTCAAGTGATCTGCCCTCCTTAGCCTCCCAAAGTGCTAAGATGGCGTGAGCCACTGCACCCAGGCCTAAAACATCATGTTTATTTATCCATTTAGGCTAATGGCCTCAGTCATTACTCATAATAGTAAATATTAGCTAGGATTTTAATATATGTAACATTTGTTTATGAAAGCAATGTGTGTTTAAAGCAAGATGATTTTTTCCCCAACTGTTTATTAGTGAATTAATTTCTATCAAATGTTTGACAAAACCACCTCTATTTTTTGGGGAAAAGCATTCACTTTGGAAATATTCTAAGCATTTCTTCCTTTTTGCTACTTACCGTGCAGCCCAAAGTCTCCTCAGCAACACTTCCTGTGAGACTACAGGAATGAAGGGTGCCCGTGTGATCAGTCAGATCAATCAGCATATCGAAACTGAGAAAGACAGATTTAAAGTCCAAGGAGTTTTTGTTGCAAATTGTGCACATGTTAGATGCTTCATTTACAATATAACCACAGGTGGAACTGAAAAGAAACAAAGACAATGATAAAATGTGATGCCCTAAGTGACAAATTTCATCTCTAGCAGAAAAAGAATTATCACTAAAAACTCTACATGAGTGTATGGAAAACTTACTCAGTGTTCAGTGGTATGCAGTGTACCAGACAGTCGTAAAAAACAGTAAAATACACTTTCTATGCAGCCATTCCCAGAACCAGAATTCATCTGAAACTGCGTACACCAGTCCTCCGCCTGCCCTCTCTTCTTCCCTCCCTCTGCCGAGTTCCTGCCAAGCCCTCCAGGTCCCTCCCAGTCTCATTTCCCTGCTGGCGCCCTCCCTTCTTGCATCCCAGCCCGCACCCTTTCCCTCTTGGAACAGCAGCAGAACGCACACCTCAGGACTGACTCATGCTGTCGCATCAGCTCCTTGTTCTCACCTCCCCCGCTGGGAGTTCTGAGGGCAGGAACTGTGTCTTGTGCCTGGAAAGCACGAGTTCAACAGCTGCTCACTGGATGGTCCTGCACGGGGCCTTCTCTACAAATACAGAAAGCCTTGCAAGGCTGGCTGGGTGGCACCAGACGCTATTAACACTGCTGGTGATACACTCTCCTCTCTTTCAGTGGTTTATGCTATTCCAAATTTCTGAAGCAAGCCTTACTTTAGCAATCTTGAACAGGGAACCTAATTCAAATTTCTCAAATGGGGAAATGAACTAAAGACAGTGGATTCTTGTCTAGCCACTTGGTTTAGCAAATTGTAGATGCTTTTCCTCAGATATCAATAATAAATATACAGGGAAAAAATTAGTTTGTCAATTTTTGAAAACTATTTTTCAAAAAACGAACACAAGGTCTTACACAGCATCCACATTCGTTTTTTCAATTTTAATACATCATAAAATGTTTTTAAAATCCAGAAGTCAGTATCTTGACTGTGGCAACAGATACACAAACCTACAAGTGTGATAAAACTAATTAGAACACACACACACGACTGCATGTGAACCTGGAGGGATTTGAGTAAGACCAGTGGATTGAATAGTGTCAATATCCTGGCTGTGACATGGTACTATTACTTGCGAATGGTATCGCTGGGGGAAACGGGGCAGAAACCACAAGGGATCTCTCTTATTATTTCTTTTCTTTTTTGTGTGTGTGTGAGGCGGAGTCTTGCTCTGTCACCCAGGCTGCAGTGCAGTGGCGCAATCTCGCCTCGCTGCAAGCTCCGCCTCCCGGGTTCATGCCATTCTCCTGCCTCAGCCTCTCAAGTAGCTGAGACTACAGGTGCCCACCACCATGCCCGGCTAATTTTTTTGTATTTTTTTACAGACTAGGTTTCACCGTGTTAGCCAGGATGGGCTCAATCTCCCGACCTCATGATCCGCCCTCCTCGGCCTCCCGAAGTGCTGGGATCATAGGTGTGAGCCACCGCGCCCAGCCCTCTTGTTATTTCTTATACTTCCACGTGAATCTAGGATTATCTCAATGAAAATTCTCATAAAAATCCATAGATTTTCCTAATAATATTACACATTTCTTGCCAAGCATCTTTTAGCTAAGAGTATTAAATCTACTGGAGTTTACTTTCTTTCTTTCTTTCTTTTTTTTTTTTTTTTTTTTTTTTGAGACAGAGTTTCGATCTTGTCAACCAGGCTGGAGTGCAATGGTGCAATCTCGGCTCACCACGACCCCTGCCTCCTGGGTTCAAGCAATTCTCATGCCTCAGCCTCCAAAGTAGCTGGGATTATAGGTGTCCATCACCAGCTAATTTTTTTGTATTTTTAGTAGAGATGGTGTTTCACCATATTGGCCAGGCTGGTCTCGAACTCCTGACCTCAGGTAGTCCACCTGCCTCGGCCTCCCACAGTGCTGGGATTACAGGCGTGAGTCACCGTGCCCGGCCTGGAGTTTACTTTCTATGCAAGTAAATATTAACTTCGATCTACAAGAGGTTGGATATTTCCCAGGCTGGACTCAAACTCTTCAAACTCCTGGGCTCAACCGATCCTCCCACCTTAGCCTCCTGAGTAGCTGAGACTACAGGTGCATGCTACTGCACCTGGCTTGAAAATAATTTTTTTTAAATGCTGTCAGTACATTGCTATATAGGGCCTAGCAACCAAAATAGTTTTCTGCCAAATCATTAGACAAGTTTATCGAAAGTTTCTCACATTATATCTTTATATGTTAGAATTACAGAAATATAGATTATATATATATATATATATATATATATATATATATTTTTTTTTTTTTTTTTTTTTTTTTTTTTGAGATGGAGTCTCGCTCTGTTACCTGGGCTGGAGTGCAGTGGCCGGGTCTCAGCTCACTGCAAGCTCCGCTTCCTGGGTTTACGCCATTCTCCTGCCTCAGCCTCCTGAGTAGCTGGGACTACAGGCGCCCACAACCTTGCCTGGCTAGTTTTTTGTGTTTTTTAGTAGCAACGGGGTTTCACCGTGTTAGCCAGGATGGTCTCGATCTCCTGACCTCGTGATCCACCCGTCTCAGCCTCCCAAAGTGCTGGGATTACAGGCTTGAGCCACCACGCCCGGCCATAGATTATATTTTAAAAAGCAATTATAATATTTTAATCTAGTTTGCTATGGAAACTTTTCAGTATAGTTTTCTATACATTTATCTCAAATACATAACCCCTATTATGTCAATAAACAGCTTTAACTTTTAGAGAGCTTAAAATTTATTAACAATAATTATTTCTTACAAAAATGAATTTGCTAAAAGTGACATGGATCCTTACCATCTGTTTCGAACTACTTTTGTAGTTTCATCATCAATGTTGAGTGTGGAAATGTAGGCATAAAGGATGCCATAGAAAGGATCAGCTTTTCCTTCATTCTTCAAAGCTTTTCCCTTTAATTGTTCAACTGTATAGACATCAACTATTGTACTTACTAAAAATAGAAACAAGTATTACAGTCTGTATATATTCTTATAAAATAAAGGATTACATCTGAATGGAAAGCTATGACAAATGAGAACATGCAGTAGCTTAAGTAACAGAAAAATTACTATGTTGGGTATATAAACACTGATTCTATAAATGTACATAAAAGCAAAACATAAGAAAAAAAAGGAATGAAATTAGTCTTCATTAAAATGAAGAACTTCTGTTTATCAAAAGACACCATTAAAAAAGCAAAAAGGCAAGCCACAGAGTAGGAGATGCCAGCAGTCTACGATGAGATAAAGGACTCATCCAGAGTTGTCTAAAGAATTCGTAAATATCAGTTAGAAAAAGACAGTGACTTGGCTGGGCATGGTGGCTCATGCCTGTAATCCCAGCACTTTGGGAGACCGAGGCAGGCGGATCACCTGAGCTTGGGAGTTCAAGAGCAGCCCGACCAACATGGAGAAACCCTGTCTCTACCAAAAAAAAAAAAAAAAAAAAAAAAAAAAATCTGGGCGTGGTGGTGCATGCCTGTAATCCCAGCTACTCAGGAGGGTGAGGCAGGAGAATTTCTTGAATCTGGGAGGCGGAGGTTGTGGTGAGCCGAGATTGCGCCATTGCACTCCAGCCTGGGCAATGAGAGACAAATTCCTTCTCAAAAAAAAAAAAAAGACAGTGATTCAATTTTTTCTTTTTCTTTTTTTTTTTTTTTTGAGACAGAGTCTCGTTCATTGCCCAGGTTGGAGTTCAGTGGCGCTGTCTGGGATTACAGGTGTGAGCCACCACGCCCAGCAACAGTGACTCAATTTTTTAAATAGGGAAGAGACTTTTAAAAGTACATCACAGCCGGGCGCGGTGGCTCACACCTGTAATCCCAGCACTTTAGGAGGCCAAGGTGGGCGTATCACGAGGTCAGGAGATCAAGACCATACTGGCTAACATGGTGAAACCCCATCTCTACTAAAAAATACAAAGAATTAGCCAGGCGTGGTGGCGGGTGCCTGCAGTTCCAGCTACTCGGGAGGCTGAGGCAGGAGAATGGCGTGAACCTGGGAGACGGAGCTTGCACTGAGCCGAGATCGTGCCACTGCACTCCAGCCTGGGCGACAAAGCAAGACTCCATCTCAAAAAATAAAATAAAATAATTAATAAATAAAACTACATCACAAAAGAAGTTCTCAAAATGGCCAATACACATACTGGTCTCAATAATCATCAGGAAAATACAAATTAAACAAGAGTAGGCTGGATGCGGTGGTTCACGCCTGTAATTCCAACACTTTGGGAAGTTGAGACTGGTGGATCGCTTGAGGTCAGGAGTTCGAGACCAGCCTGGCCAACATAGCAAAACCCTCTCTCTACTAAAAATAAAAAATTAGCTGGGCATAGCAGTGTGTGCCTGTAATCCCAGCTACGTGGGAGGCTGAGGAAGGAGAATCGCTTGAACCCGGGAGGCGGAGGTTGCACTCAGCCAAGATGGCGGCATTGCAATCCAGCCTGGGTGACAGCGCCAGACTCCATCTCAAAAACAAATGAACAAACAAACAAAAAAAAACCAAGAGAATTCCACTAAACATCTAACATTTAAAAGACTAGTAACACAAACACTAGTGAAGATGTGAAACAACAACAAAAATAAACTTTACAAAACTAAAAATAATAACCTATAATTCATTTTGATTTTTCTTTATCTTAGAAGAATCTTCCAGGAACAAATATTACTTGGGTTAGAAAACTTTTATCAGAAGTTATCTGGTTCCTTCAGCACTTCATTGGTTTCCTTTGTTGCTGTCTAGTACATGAAATTTAATTTTCTTCAATAAAAAGATGGTAATGTATATCTATCTATAATATTTTTATGTCTTTATCCTTCTATTAGTATATATGCACAAAAAGACACATTAAAAGATGTTAACCAGGGAACTGTTTATTTGGGGCTGTTGCTTGCATTCTGTATTATGTGTCTCTTTTATTTTTTTTTAAGACGGAGTCTCGCTGTGTGGCCCAGGCTGGAGTGCAGTGGCGTGATCTCGGCTCACTGCAACCTCCGCCTCCTGGGTTCAAGCGATTCTCCTGCCTCAGCCTCCCGAGTAGCTGGAATTATAAGTGCCCCCACCACGCCTGGCTCATTTTTTGCATTTTTAGTAGAGACGGGGTTTCACCAGGTTGGCCAAGCTGGTCTCAAATTCCTGACCTCAAGTGATCCCTCCACCTGGGTCTCCCAAAGTGCTGGGATTACAGGCGTGAGCCACCATGCCCAGCCAAGCATTCTGTATTGTGTTTATTTTTTGAGATACAGTCTCGCTCTGACACCCAGGCTAGAGTGTAGCTTCGCTCTGTCACCCAGGCTGGATCTCAGCTCACTGCAACCTCCACCTCCCAGGTTCAAGAGATTCTCCTGCCTCAGCCTGCCGAGTAGCTGGGATTACAGGCACATCATGTGATGCCCGGCTAATTTTTGTGTTTTTAGTAGAGATGGGGTTTTGCCATGTTGGCCAGGCTGGTCTTATGAACCCCTGGGCTCAAATGATCCACCCACCTCGCCTCTCAAAGTGCTGGGATTACAGGTGTGAGCCACTGTGCCTGGCCTACTTTTAAAATTTTGAGCATTTTAATTTTTAAGAAAAATATAAAAGCTCTAAAGAAAACATGATTATAGTTTTATTCTGAAATATTTAATCAATTTCTACCTATAAGGTTTTCATGGGAGTAATGAGCATTTTAAAAGATAAAAAAGGCCAGGTGCGGTGGCTCAAGCCTGTAATCCCAGCACTTTGGGAGGCCGAGACGGGCGGATCACGAGGTCAGGAGATCGAGACCATCCTGGCTAACACGGTGAAACCCCGTCTCTACTAAAAAATACAAAAACCTAGCCGGGCAAGGTAGCGGGCACCTGTAGTCCCAGCTACTTGGGAGGCTGAGGCAGGAGAATGGCGTGAACCCGGGAGGCGGAGCTTGCAGTGAGCGGAGATCCAGCCACTGCACTCCAGCCTGGGAGACAGAGCGAGACTCCGTCTCAAAAAAAAAAAAAAAAAAAAAAAGATAAAAAAGGCCAGGCACGGTAGCTCACGCCTGTAATCCCAGCACTTTGGGAGGCCGAGGCGGGCAAATTGCTTGAGCTCAGGAGTTTGAGACCAGCCTGAACAACATGGTGAAACCCAGTTTCTACCAAGAACACAAAAAATTAGTTTTTGCTTTTATAAATCTGAGTAAATTTAACTATCAAAGTTCCCACAGTAAAATAAAAGAAAAAGGGATGCTTAAAAACTATTTTTAGGCCGGGGTGGTGGTTCATGCCTGTAATCCCAGCACCTTGGGAGGCCTAGTCAGGCGGATCACCTGAAGTCAGGAGTTCGAGACCAGCTGGCCAACATGGTGAAACCCTATCTCTACTAAAAATACAAAAATTAGCAGGGCATGGTGGCGTGTACTTGTAATCCCAGCTACCCAGGAGGCTGAGGCAGGAGAATCACTGGAACCCAGGAGGCAGAGGCTGTAGTGAGCCGAGATTGCGCCACTGCACTCCAGCCTGGGTGACATAGCAAGACTCCATCTCAAAAAAGAAAAAAAGCTATTTTGGGGCCGGGCACTGTGGCTCATGCCTGTAATCCCACCACTGTGGGAGGCTGAGGCGGGTAGATCACCTGAGGTCAGGAGTTCAAGACCAGCCTGGCCAACATTGTGAAACCCCGTGTCTACTAAAAATATAAAAATTAGCCAGGTGTGGTGGTGCACGCCTGTAATCCCATCTACTTGGGGGGCTGAGACAGGAGAATTGCTTGAACCCAGGAGGCGGAGGTTGCAGTGAGCTAAGCTCACACCACTGCACCCCAGCCTGGGTGACAGAGCAAGACTCCTCAAAAAACAAACAAACAAGGCCTATTTTTGGGTCGAGCAAGGTGGCTCACACCTGTAATCCTTCAGGAAGCTGAGGCAGGAGGATTCCTTGAGGTCAGGAGTTTGAGACCCCGAAAAAAGAGAAGAGAAGAGAAGAGGGGAGGGGAGAGGAGGGGAGAAAGAAATAAAGAAAGACGAAAGAAAGAGAAAGAAAAAGAAGGAACTACTTTGTGATTACTTTAATATAACTTACTGATCAGAAAAAAAAAATTCCCAAATAAATCAGGCTGCCCTTGAGTAGCCTAAAAATAGTTGTAGACACTGTCATTCCTGTCCCTGTTTTAGGGTTGCATGGCAGCGCAGGGACTGAAATACACTTTATCAAGTTTACCTCACAGCTCGCTGAATGCCTCTGTGCTCTCTCAAGTTTCCTGAAATGGCATTATCTACAAATGACCCAACATTTTAAAAAAATGTTTCCAAAGTAACAATCATGGCTTTATTTTATTATTATTATTATTATTTTTTGAGACAGGGTCTTGCTCTGTCACCCAGGCTGCAGTGCAGTGGCGTGAACACAGCTCACTGCAGTCTCTATCTCCAGGGCTCAAGCAATCCTCCTATCTCAGCCTCCTGAGCAGCTGAGATCACAGGCACATGCCACCATGCCCAGCTATTTCTTTTTTAAATTTTTGTAGAGGTGGAGTCTCACCTATGGCTTGTCCCTTCTTGTAGGCAAAAAGATGATAAATTTTGATCCAGTAGTACCTTTTTCTATCAGTGACCGCTACTGATATGAAACACATTAAATACCCTCCGCAAAAAGCAATAACAAAGTTCCTCTTCCACACAACATAATGTGGCTTGCAGAATACATTATTTCATGCTGAATTCCATTGTTACTCTCTTCAGGTGAATAAAGCATCATCTACGATAACTAAGTAAGGACTATGTTACAGAACACGCCTTCAGGGAGTGATCTAAAACTTCCCTCTGTTCCTCCTGGTCCCTCCGGCATGCATGTCCGGCATAAGCCAGCAATAGCAATAAACAGAATCCTTTTTTATTTTTTTTTCTTTTTTTGGAGAGAGTCTCACTCTGTTGCCCAGTCTGGAGTGCAGTGGCGTGATCTCGACTCCCTACAACATCCGCCTCCCTGGTTGAAGCAATCCTCCTGCCTCAGCCTCCCTAGTAGCTGGGACTATAGGCACATACCACCACACCTGGCTAATTTTTGTATTTTTAGTAGAGATGGCATTTCACCATGTTGACTGGGCTGGTCTTAAACTCCTAACCTCAAGTGATCTGCCCACCTCGGCCTCCCAAAGTGTTGGGATTACAGGAATGAGCCATTGCACCCAGCCAGCAGAATCCTTTTAAAAGAAGAGATTCAACCTAGGCTTCATGGATTTGGGGTCCAGGAACATGACAGTTTATGCAAATTCTACACATGGGTACAAGCACTGCTCTGGGGAGAGGGTCATAAGCTCCCATCAGATAGGCAAAAGGTATATAATATATAAGATGCTCAGGAGAGCATGGTGGCTCATGCCTGTAATCCCAGCACTTTGGGAGGCTAAGACCAGTGGATCACTTGAGCCCAGCAGTTTGAGAGCAGCCTGAGCAACACTGCAAAACCCCATCTCTACAAAAAATACAAAAATTAGGCTGGGCACGGTGGCTCACGCCTGTAATCCCAACACTTTAGGAGGCCAAGGTGCGTGGATCACGAGGTCAAGCGATCGAGACCATCCTGACCAATATGGTGAAACCCCGTGTCTACTAAAAATACAAAAAATGGGCCAGGCGCGGTGGCTCAAGCCTATAATCCCAGCACTTTGGGAAGCCGAGACGGGCGGATCACGAGCTCAGGAGATCGAGACCATCCTGGCTAACACAGTGAAACGCCGTGTCTACTAAAAAATACAAACAAAAAACTAGCTGGGCAAGGTGGCGGGCGCCTGTAGTCCCAGCTACTCGGGAGGCTGAGGCAGGAGAATGGCGTAAACCCGGGAGGTGGAGCTTGAAGTGAGCTGAGATCTGGTCACTGCACTCCAGCCTGGGCGAGAGCGAGACTCCGTCTCAAAAAAAAAAAAAAAAAAAATATATAAAAACGGTCGGGCGCGGTGGCTCACACCTGTAATCCCAGCACTTTGGGAGGCTGAGGCAGGCAGATCACAATGTCAGGAGATCAAGATCATCCTGGCTAACATGATAAAACTCCATCTCTACTAAAAAATACAAAAAAATTAGCCGGGCATGGTGGGGCCCCTGTAGTCCCAGTTACTCAGGAGGCTGAGGCAGGAGAACAGCATGAACCTGGGAGGCAGAGCTTGCAATGAGCCAAGATCACACCACTGCACTCCAGGCTGGGTGACAGAGTGAGAGTTCGTCTCAAAAAAAAAAAAAAAAATTAGGGTGTGGTGCCACAAGTCTGTAGTCCCAGCTACTGCGGAGGCTGAGGCAGAAGAATTGCTTGAACCCAGGAGGTGGAGGTTGCAGTGAGCCGGTATCATGCCACTGTACTCCAGCCTGGATGACAGAGTGAGACTCCGTCTCAAAAAAAAAAGAAAGAGCCGGGCGCGGTGGCTCAAGCCTGTAATCCCAGCACTTTGGGAGGCCGAGACGGGCGGATCACGAGGTCAGGAGATCAAGACTATCCTGGCTAACATGGTGAAACCCCGTCTCTACTAAAAAATACAAAAAACTAGCCGGGCGAGGTGGCGGGCGCCTGTAGTCCCAGCTACTCGGGAGGCTGAGGCAGGAGAATGGCGTGAACCCGGGAGGCGGAGCTTGCAGTGAGCTGAGATCCGGCCACTGCACTCCAGCCGGGGCGACAGAGCGAGACTCCGTCCCAAAAAAAAAAAAAAAAAAAAAAGAAAGAAATTAGGTAGGTGCAGTGGTGTGCACATGTAGTCACAGATACTTGGAAAGGCTGAGGCAGGAAGATGGATTGAGCCTGGGAGTACCAGGCTGCAGTGACCCATGATGACACAACTGCACTCCAGCGAGACTCTGTCTCAAAAAAAAAAAGAAAAGAAAAAGATGCCCACGGCTGGGCGCGGTGGCTCAAGCCTGTAATCCCAGCACTTTGGGAGGCCAAGACGGGCGGATCAAGAGGTCAGGAGATCGAGACCATCCTGGCTAACACGGTGAAACCCCGTCTCTACTAAAAAAAATACAAAAAACTAGCTGGGCGAGGTGGCGGGCGCCTGTAGTCCCAGCTACTCGGGAGGCTGAGGCAGGAGAATGGCGTAAACCCGGGAGGCGGAGCTTGCAGTGAGCTGAGATCTGGCCACTGCACTCCAGCCTGGGCGACAGAGCGAGACTCTGTCTCAAAAAAAAAAAAGAAAAAGAAAAAGATGCCCACTATTTTAAACTACCTTTAGAAAAGTTGAAATAGGCTGGGCGCAGTGGCTCACGCCTGTAATCCCAACACTTTGGGAGGCCGAGGCGGGTGGATCACAAGGTCAGGAGATCCAGACCATCTGGCTAACAAGGTGAAACCCTGTCTCTACTAAAAATACAAAAAAATTAGCCGGGCGTGGTGGCAGGCGCCTGTAGTCCCAGCTACTCGGGACGCTGAGGCAGGAGAATGGCGTTAACCTGGGAGGAAGAGCCTGCAGTGAGCCGAGATTACGCCACTGCACTCCAGCCTGGGCAACAGAGCGAGACTCCATCTCAAAAAGAAGAAGAAAAAAAAAGAAAAGTTGAAATATAGTAGTTACAGAATAGGAATCTGGTCTTTTACCATGTCAAACAAATCTTTACAGGCCCAATTTCGGCCTTTAAAAAAAATACAAATATATTTAAAGGGTCACTTACAATTTACGGATTCTTTGAAATAACTTTCAATTTCGTCATCCAGAACATTTGTTTCTTTATTTTCTCGTATAAAATTCAGTAGAATGTTAGCTTCTGGTGTCTCTTAAATTGAAAATGCATAGTAAGTGAAAAGTAAACTGATTAACTTTTAAATCACATTTAAGTCATCCAAAATCATTTTAATAGTAAAAAGTGAAGACATGTAAGAATACAATCAAATAGAATATTATGTGGCCATTAATAATCTGATATAGAATTCTGTTAACATGGAGAGATGTACACCACATTACATCTAAAACAGATGTTAGTGAAAAGAGCAGCTTACTAACCTGTGTTGTTCAATACCCTTTTAATTAAAAAATTTACATATATAAGGGGACTGGCGCAGTGGCTCACGCCTATAATCCCAGCACTTTGGGAGGCCGAGGCAGGCAGATCATGAGGTCAGGAGATGGAGGCCATCCTGGCTAACACGGTGAAACCCCGTCTCTACTAAAAATACAAAAACATTAGCCAGGCATGGTGGTGGGCACCTGTAGTCCCAGCTAGTTGGGAGGCTGAGGCAGGAGAATGGCACGAACCCGGGAGGTGGAGCTTGCAGTGAGTCCAGACAGCACCACTGCACTCCAGCCTGGGAAACAGAGCAATACTCCATCTAAAAAAAAAAAAAAAAAAAAAAAAAAAAACTACATATATAAATGCAAAATTATCTGGAAGAATATATATGAAAAAATGATTCTCTCTAGACAGTGGGATTGTAGGTGATCTTTGTTTTCCTTATGTTTTTATATTTTTTTCTGAATTTTATATGTATTTCTTTACTCAGAAAAAAAAGGTTTTCAAAAGGCAATTGAAATACATAAAACAGGCTCTATAAAAAGCATTGCTCCCCACGTTGGGACATGACTGTGCCAAGAGTCGGGGGTACTGTGCCAGAAGGCAGGAACGTGAGTTTGGAAAGAGCTCCCCCATGATGCCCTTGGACCCCAGGCCCAGCCTCTGGCACATGATTGTTAATTACCCCAGGCCCCTTTGAATATTCTACAAATTGTCCTGACAATGTCTGTACTTTCCTAACTCCCCTGGGAAGATGTGGGCATTTCTTCCTCCTTGCTCCCAGAATACAAGTCTTCTACCTGTTCTTTCTCAGAACTAGGTTGTCAAATCCTTGCTGGCATGAGGTGTCCCTCATGATGACTGTCCTCACATCCATCTGACCAGCCACTCATCTCCTTCCTTGTTCCAGAAATTTGTATTATCTCAATTCTTGGCAAGTAAAAGGCATTCAAAAATACTGATAAGGTCATGAGCGAATGAATGAATGTAGAACTCTATTAACTTGGAGAGATGTGCACCATGAATTGCTGTGCTTCAGATGGGAGCATCTGCTGGAGCAAGATCACAGAAATCCAGCCAACAAGCTTCCTGTGATGGGGGCTGGCAGGGATGGGTGGGTACCAGCACTGTAGGTTCTCACTGACAATAGGGTTATCCTGACTGTCAGAGAAAGGCAGGAATTGTGCCCTCCCTAGCTGATAAGCACCCTCAGGGCAGAGAAAGAAACAAGGGAATCTCGACGTCCTGGTGAGGATGAACACAAGCCATTTAGGGCTTCTTAATTTCTACAAGGCAGGTGTAGCCCAGGAAATTAAAAGTAAAACTGATATAACTATTTACAATAGCAAAGACATGGAACCAGCTCAAATGCCCATCAATGGTAGAGTGGATAAAGAAAATGTGGTACATATACACCATGGAATATTATGCAACCATAAAAAGGAATGAGATCATATCCTTTGCAGAGACACGGATAAAGCTGAAAACTATCATTCTCAGCAAACTAACACAGGAACAGAAAACCAACCACCACATGTTCTCACTCATAAGTGGGAGCTGAACAAGGAGATAACAAGGACACAGGGAGGGGAACAACACACACTGGGGCCAGTTGGGGAATGGGGGGTAAGGGGAGGGACAGCATCAGCACAAATAGCTAATGCATGCGGGGCTTAAAACCTAGATGACGGGCTGGGCGTGGTGGTTCATGCCTGTAATCTCAGCGCTTTGGGAGGCCGAGGCGGGCAGGTCACGAGGTCAGGAGATCAAGACCATCCTGGCCAACATGGTGAAACCCCGTCTCTACTAAAATACAAAAAATGAGCCAGGCATGGTGGCACACGCCTGTAGTCCCAGCTACTCAGGAGGCTCAGGGAGGGGAATCACCTGAACCCAGGAGGCGGAGGTTGCAGTGAGCCAAGATCACACCACTGCACTCCAGCCCAATGACAGAGTGAGACTCCATCTCAAACAAAAAAAACAAAAACCTAGATGACAGGTTGATGGGTGCACCAAACCACCATGGCACATGTAGACCTATGTAACAAACCTGCATGTTCTGCACATGGATCCCAGAACTTAAAGTAAAATTTTTTTTAAAAAAGTAAAGCTTATATAAACAAACACATAAATTCATGCATCCTTGCGAGTATTCTCCTTTAAATTTGTTTCCTTGACAGAATAAATCCAAGAAATCCAGATCTGCTGTACAACATGGTAGCTATGGTTAATAACAACATATTACATTCTTGAAAAGTACTAAGAGAACAGATTTTAAGTGTTCTCACCACAAAAAAAAAGTATGTGAATTAGTGTATATGTTAATTAGCTTGATTTAGCCATTCTGCACTGTATACATATTTCAAAACAACATATTGTATAAAATAAATGTATTCAATTTTTTGTCAAAAAGTTAATCAATAAATAATAATTTTAAAAATGTGTCTCCTTAAGAAAGCATTTTTTCTAATGATGTTGGTTACTGCTCAAAATACTGTGACATTTTTTTCCTTGAATCTGTAATCAGAGCCAAATGCACAACATCCTAAAATACCTGTCTCATTAATTAGATTTTGAGTTTTTTATATTATTGTACAGTCAAGGTTGATCATCTTTTCCATCAGACAAATCTGTCTTTTAAAAACTTTTCCAGCTCAAATTTACCCTTAGAGGATGAAGATTTTACTACCACTGGTATTACTAAATGTATGAATAATAGGTCGGGCGTGGTGGCTCGTGCCTGTAATCCCAGCACTTTGGGAGGCCAAGGCAGGTGGATCACTGGAGCCCAGGAGTTCAAGGCCAGCCTGGCCAACATGGTGAAACCCTGTCTCTACTAAAAACATAAAAAATTAGCCGGGCATGGTAGCAGGCACCTGGGCAACCCGGGAGGCTGGAAGAGGAGAATCGCTTGAACCCAGGAGGTGGAGGCTGCAGTGAGCCAAGATTGTGCCACTGCACTTCAGCCTGGGGGACAGAGCGAGACTCCATTTCATTAAAAAAAATATATATATATATATATGAAATAAACTATTTTTATTAATAAGTTATTTCTAATAGCAAACCCAGGGTACGGAGGCTCACGCCTGTAATCCCAGCACTTTGGAAGGCCGAGGTAGGTGGATCACAAGGTCAGGAGATTGAGACCATCCTGGCTAACACAGTGAAACCCCATCTAGGCCGGGCGCGGTGGCTCAAGCCTGTAATCCCAGCACTTTGGGAGGCCGAGACGGGTGGATCACGAGGTCAGGAGATCGAGACCATCCTGGCGAACACGGTGAAACCCCGTCTCTACTAAAAAATACAAAAAACTAGCCAGGCGAGGTGGCGGCGCCTGTAGTCCCAGCTACACGGGAGGCTGAGGCAGGAGAATGGCGGGAACCCGGGAGGCGGAGCTTGCAGTGAGCTGAGATCCGGCCACTGCACTCCAGCCCGGGCGACAGAGCGAGACTCCGTCTCAAAAAAAAAAAAAAAAAAAAAAAGAAACCCCATCTCTACTAAAAATACAAAAAATTAGCCGGGCATGGTGGCGGGCACCTATAGTCCCGGCTACTCAAGAGGCTGAGGCAGAAGAATGGCACGAACCCAGGAGGCGGAGCTTGCAGTCAGCCGAGATCGCGACACTACACTCCAGCCTGGGCGACAGAGTGAGACTCCATCTCAAAAAATAAATAAATAAATAAATAAATAAATAAATAAATAAATAAATAAATAAAATAAAAATAAATAAACCATACATAGTACCTCCCTCCAGGAAAGAAAAAATTGAAGAGTGTCCCACTATTGTCCTAAGCGTTAATAATAGACTATCGTGTGTCACCATCAATTTCCAACAAAGCAGTCAGAGCAAACCTCTCAGAGCTGAGTCAGATGCTGTCACTGCTCTGCTCCAAACCCCAAGCTGCTACCCCATTCAGAGTAGAAGCCAGCGCACTCTAACAGCCTCCGAGGCCTTCATGGGTGCCCCATCTCTTCTCAGAACAGCTCCTGCTGGCCTTGAACTCCTGGGCTCCAGCCACACCAGCCCCTCAGTGTTTCCCTTGGTTAACCCTTTAGCTTCCTCATCAAGTCTTTGCTCAAACGTCACTCTCCCATGCAGCGTGCCTTGTGGAAAATCAAACATGCTGTGGCTCTCTAGGTCCTCCTGACTCTGTTCCACCTGTTCTCCTTAAATATTTCATAATTCATGGACATATAATCTTCATTATTTATTCTCTGTCTCTCCCTGCTGGAGTGTAAACTCCATGAGGGTAGAAATATTTGTCCATTTTGTCATTGCACCCCAGAACAGCACCCAGCACACAGCACGTGCTCAGTAAATGAGTTCAGTGAAGAGCAATTTGGGGCATGCACATCATCTCCCATGGTGCTGCCTTCAAGGAGACAACCTCCATGTGTTGGATGTGCAAGGTTCAGAGTACTCATATAAAAACCAGAGTCTCATTATTTGACACCATTCCTCATATAATTCTATCTTTTAAAAATGCTGATAATGGTTTGGACAAAAGCACACATTGCTTTACAATTCTGTCACTGCTGATGCTTTGTCACAGACCAGTAGAGTGAGCTTATGTTTTAAATGATACACTATGTACTCTACTCATAGCTTGCCGAGATGGCGAAGGATTGATTACTCCATTTCTTTGGCAGTTCTGGGTTGATGGTTATGTCTGCACTATAAAGCACCCTGGGAATGCTCACAGGCACTAATGCCTCATCTCCCCAGTCTGGCTCCCTTTATTTCATGCTGTAGTAAACTGTAACTCCTTTAACAACAACTCCAGGGGATCATCTGGGCATTTAATGTGCAGTTATGAGCTAATGATACTACACAGAGAGTACTGTGTGTGTGTGTGCGCATGTGTGCATGTGTGTTATTAATGTCCTAGCAGTAAAAGTTATTTGAATGCAGCAAAACTGAATTTACCTATTAGTCAATAATTTAGCATCTGAGCAACAAAATTGATCTCTCAAAGATCATCACAATGAATTATACTTCAAAAGTTAATCTGGTTTTTCACTTTTTTTTTTTTTGAGACAGAGTCTCGCTCTGTTGCCAGGCTGGAGTGCAGTGGCGCCATCTCGGCTCACTGTAATCTCCACCTCCCAGGTTGAAGTGATGCACCCGCCTCAGCTTCCTGAGTAGCTGGGACTACAGGCACGTGCCACCACGCCCACCTAATTTTTATATTTTTAGTAGAGACAGGGTTTCACCATGTTGGCCAGGATGGTCTCAATCTCTTGACCTCGTGATCAGCCCACCTTGGCCTCCCAAAGTGCCAGGATTACAGGCGTGAGCCACCGCGCCAGACTTTTTTGTTGTTGTTGTTTTTGTAAGACAGAGTCTTGCTCTTGTGGCCCAGGCTAGAGTACAATGGCACGATTTCAGCTCACTGCAACTTCCACTTCCTGGGTTCAAGCGATTCTTCTGCCTCAGCCTCCTGAGTAGCTGGGATTACAGGTGCCCACCACCAAGCTCAGCTAATTTTTATATTTTTAGTAGAGACTGGGTTTCACCATGTTGACCAGACTGGTCTCGAACTCCTGACCTCAGGTGATCCACCCGTCTCAACCTCCCAAAGTGCTGGGATTACAGGCATGAGCCACTACATCCAGCCTCACATTTCTTTAGTAAAGATATCAAAGTTCATTGTAAGTTTTTTAAAAAGTTATATAAAGCAATTTTTACTTCTAATTTGAATTAAATCCAGGTTGAATTTTCATTCTTAAATATACTGTACAAATATTGAAATGTGTTCAGTCATTTCCAAAGGGATAAAAAATTTCACAAAGTTTTTTACCTGGATTAGTTGTAATAATGGTTTTTGAGATTACAGTTGCTGTCATGCAGTTCCGAAATTTGTCAAAACTTATTCTTACATCTGAGACAAATATTACTGTTTGGGAAAAAAGCCATTTACAATTATTACATGGGGGGATATAAAATTACAAATATTGGACACAATCATTTAATGATGATACCTGTTTCTCGTGGCATCCAGCTCTGTGCAAGTAGAATGGATTCATTATCCCAACTGCATTGTTTAAAAAGAAGTAATACAAATTGAATACACTAGAAAAAACTGATAGTGACACATTATTTACAACAATAAAAGAAAGCTTCAGTGGCTGGGGTCAGCCATCCCCAAGGTGGTCAAAGACCTCCTGGTCTTAAGGATACCAGCTTCCTCCCAGGGAGAATTTAACATCTCCATGAGAGAACATTCCTTCAACACACACTCTGCTCTAGTAATACTCTGCTCTGCCAATTCTTTATTTTTCTAACACTTAATCACTCCAGGCTAGTTAGAACTAAAGCCTAAAGACTTTAAAGTCACACTTTCAGACCCTGAAGTTAAGTGTCCCCCAGTGGATATCAAGGCTCAGGGGCCTTGATGGGTTGAAAGCATTTTTCAAATCATTTCCTTTGGTACCCAGGCATCAGAGGTCTAGACAATGCCTTGTTGTACCTGGCAGTGCTTCAGGGTGCAGTCCCCGCCCTGACCCACATGCCCTCTGCCCTGCCCTGCTCCAGGATACTTTCCAGGAAGCACAGAGGGAAAGTCTGGCTTGTTCCATGGGACCTAGTAAAACACCATTTGTTATAAAACAGAATTTAACAATAAAACTAGTCACAGTGGAGTTCTCCTAAGCAAGTTCCATGCCATCTAAAGACCTCATTTTAAGATGCTGTCCATAACAACTCAACATTCAAGAGTTAGGTTTATTTTTTAAAATATCATTCATCGCCTATCATTATCCTCTCTTGATATGAAGTCCATCATATTTTTGATAAAATGAAAATGTCCTGGTGATAACAACAGGGATTTCACAATTTGGAAGAGACGTCGGTGGTTACCATGTCATTGCAAAAGAAGACTCTGTTTCATCATAGAGTCTAACTTCACACCTCTGGCCTTTTCTCCGGTCTGAAGTTGTAAAGTATTTTGGCTCTCCAACCTTAGAAATGGAAAGAAATCATTACTCTTCACCTGTATGTAGAAGTATTTAAGTATTTATTGATGAAAATACTCAATGTTCACCTTTTAAACACCAAATGAGAAATATTAAAATAGCAAAAACCAGTAATATATAGTTGATTATTTTAAAGCATCTTCTATCTCTAAACTACATGTACGTAGCTAAAGTTGTAAGTCACACAACACTTTGAAGAGACACAAGGGAACAGGTGCTTGAAGTACAGACTGAAAGTCTTTTTTTTTTTTTTTTTTGAGATGAAGTCTTGCCCTGTCACCCAGGCTGGAGTGCAGTGGCCGGATCTCAGCTCACTGCAAGCTCTGCCTCCCGGGTTCACGCCATTCTCCTGCCTCAGCCTCCCGAGTAGCTGGGACTACAGGCGCCCGCCAGGTCGCCCGGCTAGTTTTTTGTATTTTTACTAGAGACGGGGTTTCACCGTGTTAGCCAGGATGGTCTCGATCTCCTGACCTCGTGATCCGCCCGTCTCGGCCTCCCAAAGTGCTGGGATTACAGGCTTGAGCCACCGTGCCCGGCCTGAAAGTCTTTGTAACATGTCACAACAAGGCTCCATGGCAGGCCCCCCTGGGGCATCTACGTGGACTCCTCGAGGGCAGGGAGTGTGTTTCCAGCACGTGTGTGTCCCCATGGCTCAGTGTGGAACCCAGCATGAGTTCATGTGACCGAATGGACTCGGCCTCTCTGGGGTCAGCATCTCCATCTTCTTAGCAAACATCAAATACAGAATATCTGTGGTATATGCCGGGCGCGGTGGCTCAAGCCTGTAATCCCAGCACTTTGGGAGGCCGAGACGGGCGGATCACGAGGTCAGGAGATCGAGACCATCCTGGCTAACACTGTGAAACCCCATCTCTACTAAAAAATACAAAAAACTAGCCGGGCGAGGTGGCGGGCGCCTGTAGTCCCAGCTACTCAGGAGGCTGAGGCAGGAGAATGGCGTGAACCCGGGAGGCAGAGCTTGCAGTGAGCTGAGATCCGGCCACTGCACTCCAGCCCCGGTGACAGAGTGAGACTCCGTCTCAAAAAAAAAAAAGAATATCTGTGGTATAAAAAGTGTCCACAGGAAACAAACAAATATAGGATACGTCCTCTGCCTTCTCCCCAGAACTACCATGGTGAGAGCCACATGCGGGATACACAGGAAACTTTGACACTTTCCAATTCTGTCCATTGTGGGGTGAGATGATCAAAGAAGTGGAGATGCTCTCGCCCATTAAAGCAAGTAAAAAAAAAAAAAAAAAAAAAAAAAAAGTTGAACCTAGGACCCTTCTCTCCACCCAGTAGCTTATGTGGGAATGGCAGGCGCCTCTGAGAGCTGCACAGCAGCAGGTCCAGCATGGACAGTCACTGGCCGCCCCCCACCACTGCCACCACGGCATCTGTGGTGCCCAGAGAATGGACCTAGAAAGGACAGCCAGAGGCTGAGAGGTCAGCCTAACATCTGGGGTTGGGGAGATGAAGAACACTGTATTAAAAGGAGTTTTAAAGTGAAAAGACAGTGGAGATGAGAGGAAGAAACAGCAGGTTAAATGAAAGTGTGAAGAGTGGCCAGGTACGGTGGCTCATGCCTGTAATCCCAGCACTCTGGGGGGCCGAGGTGGGTGGATCACAAGGTCAGGAGTTCAAGACTAGCCTGGCCAGTATGGTGAAACCCTGTCTCTACTAAAAATACAAAATTAGCCAGGCGTTGTGGTGCATGCCTTTAGTCCTGGCTACTCGAGAGGCTGAGGCAGGAGAATTGCTTGAACCTGGAAAGCAGAGGTTGCAGTGAGCCAAGATCACGCCACTGCACTCCAGCCTGGGTGACAGAGCGAGACTCCATCCCCCCGCCAAAAAAAAAAAAAAAAAGTGTGAAGAAAAGGAAATGTAAGAGGGCTGAAAGCCAAAGTGGAGACAAAAGGCATGAGAAGAAGTGACGTGACACATGAAAGGTGCCAGACTCACTGAGGGTGTGGGAAAGCTGCCACAGTTTCCTGCTTACCCTACTGTATTCACTCAGGGTTGTAGACAATTCTTACTTCATTATAAATGTAATAGCACTGTCTATAACTTGGGGAAATCGCAAACAATTGAGCACTCATTTGAACAACTGAATAGGATTGAACATAAACTGCCTATAAAGTGACCTCTCCTGTTTTTCAAGATGATCATATAATGGGCTTATTCCTCCTCCCTAAAGCATACAGATGCTCCCCAGGCAGCAGGCATGGCCTCCACAGCCAAGGCCCTGCCATCTGAGAGGGTCACATTCTCTCAGTCAGTCACCATTTAATATGACAAGCAACTCACGTTTACTTACACGAACTATCATATAAATGTGTGAGAGGTTTTGTTGTTGTTTTTGTCTCCTGACTATCATCCCCCTGTATATTAAAAGATTACTCTTGCCCCTTTATTTATTTATTTATCAACCCAGAATCTCGCTCTGTCACCCAGGCTGGAGTGCAGTGGCGCCATCTCAGCTCACTGCAAGCTCTGTCTCCTGGGTTCCCGCCATTCTCCTGCCTCAGCCTCCCGAGTAGCTGGGACTACAGGGGCCCGCCACCATGCCCGGCTAGTTTTTTGTATTTTTAGTAGAGACGAGGTTTCTCCTTGTTAGCCGATGGTCTCGATCTCCTGACATCGTAATCCGCCTGCCTCGGCCTCCCAAAGTGCTGGGATTACAAGTGTGAGCCACTGCACCCAGCCCACACCCAGCTAATTTTTGTATTTTTAGTAGACACAGGGTTTCACCATGTTGGCTAGGCTGGTCTCAAACTTCTGACCTCAGGTGATCCGCCTGCCACGGCCTCCCAAAGTGCTTCTATTACAGGCGTGAGCCACCATGCCTGACCTTCCTGCCCCTTTAATTTCTTCCTTTTTTTTTTTTTTGAGACGGAGTCTCGCTCTGTCACCCAGGCTGGAGAGCAGCGGCACAATCTCGGCTCACTGCAACCTCCACCTTCCAGGTTCAAGTGATTCTCCTGACTCAGTCTCCCAAGTAGCTGGGATTGCAGGCACCTGCCACCACACCCAGCTAACTTTTTTTTTCTTTTTTTTTTTTTTTTGAGATGGAGTCTGGCTGTGCTGCCCAGGCTAGAGTGCAGTGGCATCACCTTGGCTCACTGCAAGCTCTGCTTCCCAGGTTCATGCCATTCTCCTGCCTCAGCCTCCCGAGTAGCTGGGACTTAATTTTTGTATTTTTAGTGTCGATGGTGTTTCACCATATTGGCCAGGCTGGTCTCGAACTCCTGACCTTGTGATCCACCTGCCTCAGTCTCCCAAAGTGCTAGGATTACAGGCATGAGCCACTGTGCCAGGCTTTTTTTTTTTTTTTTTTTTTTTTTTTTTTTTCCTGAGACAGGGTCTCCCTCTATTGCCCAGGCTGGAGTGCAGTGGCATGATTTTGGCTTACTGCAACCTCAACCTCCCAGGCTCAGGTGATCCTCCCCCTTCAGCCTCCCAAGCAGCTGAGAATACAGGTACATGCCATCACACCCGGCTAATTTTTGTATTTTTTGTAGAGACGGAGGTTGCCCAGGCTGGTCTTGAACTCCTGGGCTCAAGTGATCCATCTGCCTTGGTCTCCCAAAGTGCTAGGATCACAGGTGTGAGCCACTGTGCCTGGACTAATTTTCATGTACTTTATTTTGTGAAACTTTACCGTTGAGGTCTATATCTCAATCTCTGCCTTATGGCTCTGGTCTGTCCGACTACAGAGCTCAGAACTTGCTACAATAATTCAGACAGACGCTGATGCACCAGAAGGGAACACCCCCGTGGTGTCCCATGGAGTGCCATCCTCTCCTGCACTTCACCAGCAGAGTCCCACTCCACCTACTAGACCACGGAGCCCCTATGGCAGGGCAACGTGTATTCCCACTCCCTCCCCGGTTTCTGGGCAGCTCTGAGCACAAAGGCACAGAACCAATCCCTTAATTTATTCAACTACACCCCTTCAAGGAAGATCACAGAGATTTTCGAGTCAATAAGCTTACCCTTTTCATTTTCATCTTTGTTTAAGCAAAGTATAAAAAGCTCTCCTATAGTTAGCAGATCATTTATGAGCAGAGTGGAACACTGCATTTAGCATTCAAATACAATTTTATTTTACTACTCATCCACAGATAAAATGCTACTTTCCCTTTAATGAGAAGTGTTACTGTTTTCTTAATTCAATATACTACCAAGATACAGACGAAAAGTTACCCCAGCTGATCATGACCACTCCATCCCAAACACAAATCAAGTGACTGCAACACCCCTGCCAAATTGCACTTGGCTTTGTTGGGGTTTTAACTTACCGACTTCACAGCTGCCAGCACGTTAATAATCCTCCCATTAAGACTGTGTCCATTTGCAACAATGTCACCCAATGAATAATAATCATGAGACTCTTTAACAGGTAAATGTATCAAAGAAAGTAACTTTGTGTCCACTTCGTAACTGGAACAAACTTTTACTGTTGAGTGATTCTCACTGAGCAATAGTTTACAGTGGCTAAATTGTAAAAACACAAGAAAGTTATATGAAAGTGATTTTTGGATAGAAAAATATTTCCAGGTTCACATTTAAACTACATTTTTGATTGAAATTTAGACAATACTAATATATAGTTCTTACTCTTAGAAACAGTGAATAATACAGCAAAACATTTTTTGTTTACAGTGTACTTTCATTAAGGAAATGTTTTGAGAATCGATTTGTGTTGGAGTTCTAAGCATACCATTTGTCTGATCTTGCCCAAGACACTGCGCTTATTTCCTTCTCCAAGAAAATAGGAGCGTAAAAGCACGCTGAAACTTTCAGGGTTATGCAAACCTAAAGACTGGCTGTTTCTCTCTCTTATGGCCTTGGCTGTTCTGCCTTAGTGCCTCAGGTCAGAGACTGTGTTTTTCCTGCCCCTGCTGAGCTCTGCATGGGGCAGATGCAGAACACCGGCACATGAGCCTGAAATGAGGAGCTCTCCCTCCTGCACCTAGTCCCTGATGGCCCTTGGACTCTGTGCCCCAGCAGTCCCCTAACCCAGCCCCTCCTCCTCCCCACTGCTCGGCCTCACTTACCTACCTCATCACTTCTCTCCCACGCCACTGCCTTGCTCTCCTAACTAAGCTTCATTCCCCTACAGTCCATCTTCCACAAGCAAAGTGATCTTCCTAAATCACAAATATGAAAATGCTATTTCCCAGCTCAAAGACTGTCTTGTGGCTACCAGTCACAAAGGCAATAATTTGGTACGAAAGCAAAGTTGTCTGTGAAGTATCTCTGCTTCCACCTTAAGCTTCTCCTCCTGCCCATGCCCTGCGTTCCAGCAGTATCAGACTATTACGTTACGAAACTGATATCTCTAGATGAAAAATAGTAAAACATCAGCAGTTTCATATGGCTCAACCTAATATTAACTGTTCTGGAAAAGACAGGAGGTTTCCTGTTTCTTCCCTCTACCAAGAATGTTCTCTCCATCTAACCATCCATCCATCGCTTCCACGAATACTGAGAATCTGTTATATGCCAGACCCCATGCTAGGCACAAGGGATACAGGTGGTGAAGAAGGCAGACAAGACCTTTGATCTCATGAGGTTCACATATGTGAGGGGGAGACTCAAGAACAATGAATTAAATAATCTCAGACGGCGACTTGCGTTATGGTGACAAAAACCAGGGCAAAATCCCAGTAATTGACCGTTAGCGCTACCACAAACAGAGTAGATGGGGAAGGTTGAAGAAGATGACATTTAAGCTGTGAGTCAATAACCCAAAGAAGCAAATAATCAGATGGGAAAATGTTCTATGCAGAGAGAGAATAGAAAATACAGAAGTTTGCCCGGGTGCGGTGGCTCACGCCTGTAATCCCAGCACTTTGGGAGGCCGAGGCAGGCGGATCACTCGAGGTCAGGAGTTCGACACCAGCCTGGCCAACATGGTGAAACCCTGCCTCTACTAAAAATACAAAAATTAGCTGGGTGTGGTGGCATGTGCCTGTAATCACAGCTACTTGGGAGGCTGAGGTGGGAGAATCGTTTGAACCCAGGAGGTGGAGGTTACAGTGAGCCGAGATTGCGCCACTGTACTCCAGCCTGGGCAAAGAGTGAGACTCTGTCTCAGTAAAAATAAAAATAAAAAGGAAATATAAAAGTTCTTCGTGCAGAATGAGTTCACAGTGTTCATGAAATGTAAAGAAATTCACTGTGGCTACAGAGAAATGAAGCTTGAGAGTCTGGCATAAGATGAGGCCAGAAAAGAAGGTGGAAAGGGGTCACAATTGATGTGTCAATGCTGTAGACTGCCGTGCCTACCAAGAGCCCTTTACAGGCTGGTATAGGGGCGCAGCCACACCCTTCTCTCCATAACTGCCAGACCCGCCTTTGAACTGATGCCCTGCCCCACCCTGGGGGTTTGGGGAGTGGATGGACTACAGCTAGGACACTACTCTAAGGGGCCACTGCCACTCCAGAGCTCCCTCCTGGGTTCCTGCTGAGGATCCAGGAGAACCCACTTCTCTGCTCACCTTCTTCCCCGCCTAGCCTTGCAGGGTTCCCCTGAGAGCTCACCCTCAACCAACCACTCCCACAAGAGTCCTCCTCTCAAGCTCTGCTTCGAAGGAACCTGCCCTAAGATGGTAAGCCTGTGAGTAGAAGGATATCTTGATATGAAAAAAGATAGATGTAATTTCCAAAGTTTATCTTTTCTTCTCAATCAGTTTTAACATGACAAAGTCAAATTTTAGTAAATCTAAGAATGAGAATCAAAGTACTAAACCAAAGCCATTTTTCATGTGACTCTGTATCCAAGTAAATTATGTCATAATCAAAGATGAATTTTGTAAGAGAAAATTAAACTTCTCATTTTTATCAAAATAGAAACAGAACACTTTTAGTAAGATCTCTGCTAATCTGATAGAACATTATTAGTAATGATCATTCTGGCACAATCTCTGTGCCAGAGGTTGATCTCTGTGCTAGACAGATGCTTGCTTACCTAGGAGTTGCAGGGCTGAATTTTTCTTCTCTTTCTATTTCCTTTCTTTGGATCAGGGGATTTTCAATTATCACTAAAACAGAGGGCAAAGTATGATGATATTACAAAACAGTAACAAGATAAACACACTAATCCTAAATAACATCCTGTTTAATGTGTAATCATCATTGACTCTAGGCTTTAAAAATTCCTCACCTCATTCATCTTGTCCACCATCAACATATAATATATTTTGATACTGAGATGTCAAAATTGAAATATTTATCTCCATATGTAACTAATATTCCAGCATTTATTCAAGGGATGTCTATAACTATACTGGGCCCTATGAAGTTTGTGAAGCTTTCTGCCTTCATAGTCCATGTGTTCAATGACCCTATTATTCAGCTACAGAGATACCATACATTGTCCTGAAAGTTAATAATACAAGGCAATATATGATCAGGTTCTAAATAACTGAGAGGGGGAGTGGGCTGCTTGAGACCACAGTATTAAAGAGGAGTGTTTTCATTACCTGCATTACTCTTTTCTCTTTTTCTATCGTGAAGGAGAGCTAGTATACATGCTTCCTTGTTCCTTTTACGAGGCTAGGGCTCATAAAAGTTATCTGTTGAGTGACTAAGTTCCACACTTTATACTAGGTACACTATCTCATTTAATATTTACAAAAACCTAAAGAGGTATTAGTTCATAGTTGAGACCCAACAAGATTAAGAAATTTTCTCAAAGCCATAATGTAAGTAAATGTTGGAACTGGGATTGAATCTAGACCTGTGTGCTTTCAAAGTCTCCTGTTCTTTCTACTATACGAGGCTGTTCTGTCAAAGAGATACTGGGGTGAGTAGAAGATGTAAAAGATTTGGTACTTCAACTAAAAGTAAAGTTCCTTAAAATCCCATTAACAATTCAAATATCAGTTTTTATCTAAATCTATTCAGTTGTCAAATGTCAACTTTTATCAAAATATATTCAGTGGCCATTTTATATGTCTATAGAAAGATAACCAACTATAACAATAATATGAGTTGATGCAAATTGAAATATGTAATAAACCAAAGACAGTAAGGTTACCTGGTAAAAATATAACGATCATGTTTGTATGCTTTAAGTAACATTCTGAATGCTTTGCACTGCAGTCTTTTTTTTTTTTTTTTTGAGACAGGGTCTTACTCTGTGACCCAGGCTGGAGTGCAGAGGCATGATGCTGGCTCACTGCAACCTCCATCTCCCAGGCTCAAGCCATCCTCTCACTCCAGCCTCCTTAGTAGCTGGTACTACAGGCCCACGCCACCACACCCAGCTAATTTTTTGTATTTTTTGTAGAAATGGGGTTATGCCATACTGCTCAGGCTAGTCTTGAACTCCTGGATTCATGCAATCCACCCGCCTCAGCCTCCCAAAATGTTGGGATTATAGGCATGAGCCACTACGCCCCACTATATTATACTATTAACACTTGACTTTTTCTGGTAAAGTTCTTGAGAATTATGAACTGTGCCTCATTTCAACTCCTTCAGTGTAGTTACCATAAACATACCACAGGAATAATACAATGGAAAAAATTTAAGAATCAATGCCAACTTACCACAGTCACCAACCCTAAAGCTGTCAGAAAGAGACTTGATGTAATCTTCATTGCCCCAGGAAGCTGCATTTACGAAATGTGCTGGTGAATCCCGAATGGTGAAGCTGAAAGTGTACCTTTCTGATCCAATATCTAAAGGAAAACCAATGCTTTTATTTTTCAAATGAAGAGTTTCAATCGCTTCTCTGCCTTTGGTGTCACATGAAAAGTTTCAATTACAAACAAATGATTATTTCTTTAATCAAATGACTATTATAATAACACTCAAACACATAGTACAAAATGTTTTCAGATGTATATTCTATAACATTATGCTTCTATGAATTTCAAACTGAAGTGGTAACAGGTTGCCCCCTTGCTCCCTTCCCTGATGATCTGTCTATTTGGAGGGAAAGACATCTAAACTTGAGCCATCCAGGTATTACTTTAGGTTCTCCTTTTCTCTCTTACTGTTGTCTGAACCTAAGTCATAATTCAGATCTAAATAGTTATTTCAGTCCCAGCTACTTGCGAGGATGAAGCAGAAGGACTGCTTAAGCCCAAAAGTTCAAGGCTTCAGCGAACTGTGACTACACCACTGCTCTCCAGACTTGGCAACAGAGCAAGATCCCATCCCTAAAATAAAAATAAAAATAGGCTGGGCACGATGGTTCACACCTGTAATCCCAGCACTTTGGGAGACCGAGGCGGGTGGATCACCTGAGGTTAGTTCAAGACCAGCCTGGCCAACATGGTGAAACCCTGTCTCTACTTAAAGTACAAAACTTAGCCGGGTATGGTGGTGGGTGTCTGTAATCCCAGCTACTCGGGAGGCTGAGGCAGGAGAATCGCTTGAACCCAGGAGGCAGAGGCTGCAGTGAGCCGAGATCCAGCCTGGGTGAAAAGAGAGAAACTCTGTCTCAAAAATAAATAAATAACTAGTAATCAAATAAAAATAAAAATTGGCCAGGCATAGCAGCTTACCGCTGTGATCCCAGGGCTTTGGGAGGCGAGGTGGGAGAATCACTTGAGGCCTGGAGTTCAAAACCAGCCTGGGCAACATAGAGGGACTCCATCTCTACAGAAAATGTTAAAATGAGTGGTGGCACTCATCTTTAGTCTCAGCTGCTTGGGAGGCTGAGGAGGAAGGGCTGCTTGAGCCCAGTTTAAGTGTGCAGTGAGCTTTGAATGCACCACTGCACTCCAGTCTGGGAAGAATGAATTCAGGGTGTTCATGAAATGTACACCCAGGCTGGAGTTCAGTGACGCGATCTCTCGGCTCACTGCAACCCCCGCCTCCCAGTTCAAGCTATTCTCCTGCCTCAGCCTCCCGAGCAGCTGGGACTACAGGCGCACACCACCATACCAGGCTAATTTTGGTATTTTTTTTTTTTTTTTTTTTTTTAGAGACGGAGTCTCGCTCTGTCGCCCAGGCTGGAGTGCAGTGGCGCGATCTCGGCTCACTGCAAGCTCCTCCTCCCGGGTTCACGCCATTCTCCTGCCTCAGCCTCCCGAGTAGCTGGGACTACAGGCGCCCACCACCTCGCCCGGCTAATTTTTTTTTGTATTTTTAGTGGAGACGGGGTTTCACCATGTTAGCCAGGATGGTCTCAATCTCCTGACCTTGTAATCCGCCCGCCTCGGCCTCCCAAAGTGCTGGGATTACAGGCGTGAGCCACCGCGCCCAGCCTGTATTTTTTTTTTTTTTTTTAGTAAAAACAGGTTTTATTTTTTGTTTGTTTGTTTTTGAGACGGTGTTTCACTCTTGTCACCCAGGCTAGAGTACAATGGCATGATCTCAGCTCACTGCAACATCCGCCTGCTGGGTTCAAGCAATTCTCCTGCCTCCCCTTCCCAAGTAGCTGGGATTACAGGCGCCCGCCACCATGCCTAATTTTGTACATTTTGTACTTTTAGTAGAGACGGGGTTTCACCATGTTGGCCATGCTGGTCTCGAACTCCTGACCTCGTGATCCGCCTGCCTCAGCCTCCCAAAATGCTGGCGTGAGCCACTGCACCTGGCGAGATGAGGTTTTTTAGCAGAGGTAGGGAAGAACAGAGTGAGACCCTGTCTCTAAAAAAAATAAATAAATTTTAAAAATAATTAAACCTCTTTCCCTAAGCAGCCTGAGGTAAACTGTGAAAAAGGCTCGCTATTCACTTGACCTGGAGAACCCCATGAAATCATGCAAATCAAGAGGTTCCAATCTTCCTGTTCACTTTAAGAACACTCGTGAAACTGCTCAGGCCATCAAGGGTATGCATATACGAAAAGCCACGAAGTATCTGAAAGATGTCACTTTACAGAAACACTGCATACCATTCCAACGTCACAATGGTGGAGTTGGCAGGTGTGCGCAGGCCAAGCAGTGGGACTGGACAGAAGGTCGGTGGCCCAAAAAGAGTGCTGAATTTTTACTGCACATGCTTAAAAACGCAGAGTGTAATGCTGAACTTAAGGATTTAGATGTAGATTCTCTGGTCATTGAGCATATCCAAGTGAACAACGCACCTGAGATGCACTGCCGGACCTACAGAGCTCATGGTCGAATTAACCCATACATGAGCTCTCCCTGCCACATTGAGATGATCCTGACTGAAAAGGAACAGATTGTTCCTAATCCAGAAGAGGAGGTTGCCCAGAATTAAAAGATATCCCAGAAGAAACTGAAGAAACAAAAACTTATGGCACGGGAGTAAATTCAGCATTAAAATGAATGTAATTAAAAGGAAAAATAGGCCGGGCGCGGTGGCTCAAGCCTGTAATCCCAGCACTTTGGGAGGCCGAGACGGGCGGATCACGAGGTCAGGAGTTCGAGACCATCCTGGCTAACACGGTGAAACCCTGTCTCTACTAAAAAATACAAAAAAAGCTAGCCGGGCGAGGTGGCTGGCGCCTGTAGTCCCAGCTACTCGGGAGGCTGAGGCAGGAGAATGGCGTAAACCCGGGAGGCGGAGCTTGCCGTGAGCTGAGATCCGGCCACTGCACTCCAGCCTGGGCGACACAGCGAGACTCCGTCTCAAAAAAAAAAAAAAAAAAAAGGAAAAATAATAATTAAAATAAGTTATTTCAAAACAAATTATGTGCTACTTAATGAGGACCACTAGGGGTCAGCAAATACTTTTTTTCCAAAATAGAAATTTCATATTGGTTTTGCTAAATAAAATTATAACCTGGCTGGGTGCAGTTGCTCCTGCCTGTAATCCCAGCAGCACCTTGGGAGGCCAAGGGGGTAAGATTGCTTCAGCCAAGGAGTTCAAGACCAGCCACAGCAACAAAGTGAGACCCTCTGTCTCTACAAAAAAATCCAAAGATTATTCAGGCATGGTAGCATGCATCTGTGGTCCGGGCTACATGGGAGGCTGAGGCAGGAGAACCACTTGAGCCCAGAGTCGAGGCCGCAGTGAGCTGTGTTCACATTGCTGCACTCCAGCCTGAGTTACAGAGCGAGACCGTATCTCAATTTTTTTAAAAAAGTAATATAGCCCAACATACATGCAAATTATAGACATATTCTGAACTGTCTATTAGTGTCTACCTCTAGGGAGAGGACTAGGATGGGGAAAGTGAGGAGCTGAAAAGGGGAATTTCACTTTTCAACTCTATGACTTTTGGTACTGCTGGAATTTTTTATGAAAATATAATGTCATATGTACAATGTTTTAAGTCAGTAAGCATACTTCCTCCAAAAAAGGAATACCACAGATGTCATCATAAAAAGAAGCCGAACAACACAGAAGCTTTTCTCCTTCCCTCACAGTCTGATAGGTGAATAACTGTGTATTTTTTTTTTTTTTTTTTGAGACGGAGTTTCACTCCTGTTGCCCAGGCTGGAGTGCAATGGCGCCTTATGAAGTTTGGTAAAAAGAGATATAGACTTTCTCAAACAATTTATTTAGTAATTCTGATCTAATTAGTTAAGATGAAATAAAGTGCACGCACAAATGATATGGGTACCAGATGACAGCTTTGTGTTTACCTTAAAGATAAAAGCATCATGCCTGTAATCTCAGCACTCTAGGAGGCTGAGGCGGGATGATCACTTGAGCCCAGGAGTTTGAGACCAGCCTGGGCAACAGATCAAGACCCTGTCTCTACAAAATTTTTTTTTTCCAATCAGCCAGGCACTGGTCGCGGTGGCTCACACCTGTAATTCCAGCACTTTGGGAGGACGAGGCAGGGAGATCACTTGAAGTAAGGAGTTCAAGACCAGCCTGGCCAACATGGTGAAATCCCATCTCTACTAAAAATACAAAAATTAGCTGGGCATGATGGCATGTGCCTGTAATTACAACTATTTGGGAGGTTGAGGCATGAGAATCCATTGACCCCGGGAGGCAGAGGCTGCAGTGAGCTGAGATCGTGCCATTGCACTCTAGCCTGAGTGATAGACCGAGACTCCATCTCGGAAAAAAAAAAAAAAAGCGGCCAGGCATGGTGGCTCACGCCTGTAATCTCAGCATTTTGGGAGGCCAAGGCAGGTGGATCACGAGGTCAGGAGATCGAGACCATCCTGGCTAACACGGTGAAACCCTGTCTCTACTAAAAACACAAAAAATTAGCCGGGTGTGGTGGCGGGCGCCTGTAGTCCCAGCTACTTGGGAGGCTGAGGCAGGAGAATGGCATGAACCCGGGAGGCAGAGCTTGCAGTGAGCCGAGATCACGTCACTGCACTCCAGTCTGGGAGACACAGTGAGACTCTGTCTCAAAAAAAAAAAAAAGCAGAGAGAGAACACATGTGCTCAAATATACATATATATGCACATATGTATATATACATATATATATATGGAGACAGAGAGAGAGAAAATGTGGGAGGGAGGGAAACAGCCTTGAATCAGGTACTTGACCATCCAATAGAGAGCATGACCATTGCTCTTAAGGAGTTAAATAGGCATACGAAAATTAATCACTTAAATATACTTTGTTGTAGTCATAAGCCAACGTTGATGAAAAATGAAGCAAAGAGTTAAATAGAACTCAGCTTTTTCTGTCTGGAAAGCCTTTGACATCTGTTTTCCCAATAACTACACCGATTACTTTCTGAAAAACAAAAAGGTTACAGAAGACCAATATTAAACACAGATGTACACGGTAAATTTAATTTCATGGGTTTGTTATACTTTACTGGCTCTAACAAACATTTCTGACTTGGAACATTTAAACGTATTTATTCCATGCAAACATCTAAAAGAAGTTCACAAATGTTCAATTCCACAAGGAATAGTACAAAATAATCCAAAAGTTAACTACTATTATAAATATAATCATTTAATCCTTAGCATGTTTCTATTTTATTTTCAATCACTAGATGGAGCACAATAACTGCCCTATGCTATCAATCCTTATTGAATTTTTCCAAAGCACATGTATAATGCAATTTAATTTGCCACAGTCTTCAAAGTTTTCCTTTATATAGGGTTTTCTAACAATGCACATAAAATCGCTTAGCTTCTTAATCCAAACATGCTGGACAGTAATATAAATTAGACTGTAACAAAACTTATATTTTGCCACTAATAAATCTAAATCCTAAAGTCCTAGATCTTAAACCTCAGAGATATTAACATCTCCTTAAAATGTTTAATGTTCTCTTTAGTGACTACCGAAGAAAAATTTTAAATGCGTTTTAAGAAATAAAAATGGGCTGGGGCCGGGCGCGGTGGCTCACGCCTGTAATCCCAGCACTTTGGGAGGCCGAGACGGGCGGATCACAAGGTCAGGAGATCGAGACCATGGTGAAACCCCGTCTCTACTAAAAATACAAAAAATTAGCCGGGCGCAGTGGCGGGCGCCTGTAGTCCCAGCTACTCGGGAGGCTGAGGCAGGAGAATGGCGTGAACCCGGGAGGCGGAGCTTGCAATGAGCCGAGATCGCGCCACTGCACTCCAGCCTGGGCGACAGAGCGAGACTCCGCCTCAAAAAAAAAAAAAAAAAAAAAAATGGGCTGGGTGTGGTGGCTCACACGTGTAATCCCAGCACTTTGGGAGGCGGAGGCGGTTGGGTCACATGAGGTCATGAGTTCGAGACCAGTCTGACCAACATGGTGAAACCCCGTTTCTACTAAAAATACAAAAAATTAGCTGGGTATGGTGGTGGGTGCCTGTAATCCCAGCTACTCGCGAGCTGAGGCAGCAGAATCGCTTGAATCCGGGAGGCAGAGACTGCAGTGAGCTTGAGATCCTACTATTTCACTTCAGCCCAGGCAACAGAGCAGGACTCCATCTCAAAATAAATAAATAAATAAAAATAAAAATAAATAAAAAATAAAAATGAATACCTTTTCTGAAAGGAAAAAACTAAACTTATTTTGCTAATTGCAGCAACTGATTTTAACCTTACAATAATCTGTGACATTTACACTACAATCAGGCTTTTAAGACTCCTACATGGCCGGGCGTGGTGGCTCAAGCCTGTAATCCCAGCACTTTGGGAGGCTGAGACAGGCGGATCACGAGGTCAGGAGATCGAGACCATCCTGGCTGACATGGTGAAACCTCGTCTCTACTAAAAAAATACAAAAACTAGCCGGGCGAGGTGGCGGGCGCCTATAGTCCCAGCTACTCAGGAGGCTGAGGCAGGAGAATGGCGTAAATCCGGGAGGCGGAGCTTGCAGTGAGCTCAGATCCCACTGCACTCCAGCCCGGGCGACAGAGCGAGACTCCGCCTCAAAAAAAAAAAAAAAAAAAAAAAGACTCCTACATTCTAGCTGAGCTATCAGCTAGCCTTATTGCTTATTTAGACACATTGGTATTATTTCTTCAATTCCTTATACATGCAGATCTCACTGAATTTTGTTGGAAAATCCCACTAATGGAAATGTTGAGTAAAACTTTCTATCTGAAGAGACCATTATTAGCAAATAGTTTACCTCTCAAGAAAAACTATAACAACAATTGTTCTTTTTAAATATTTATAAATTTTAAATTATTAAAGTTATATGTAAATGTATTCCATTGTAAGAAATCTAGTTTGCAAAAGCAAAATATAAATAGTGACTGCTCAGGGGCAGGGAAGGTAAGGGTGTGTGGTAGTTGCTTTACAATAAGTTCTTTAACTTATAAGATGATTCCACCCAGTTTTTTTTTAAATAAGTAACAGTTGAGGTGTATTCAAAATCATTGAATTACCCTATAACTCCTACTCAAAAAGTCAATTTTCACATAATAATTTCAGAAAACACACCTGTTATAAACCTTGTATCATAAAAGCAGCATAATGTCAAATACTTAGACCATAACTTGGATAATTTGGTTAGAAAACTGCTACCACTGAACCAAATGGTTTAATTTTTTTTTTTTTTTTTTTTTTTTTTTGAGACAGAGGTTCGCTCTTGTTGCCCAGGCTGGAGTGCAATGGCGTGATCTCGGTTCACTGAAACCTCCGCCTTCTGGCTTCAAGCGATTCTCCTGCCTCAGCCTCCTGAGTAGCTGGGATTACAGGTATGAGCCACCACGCCCAGCTAATTTTGTATTTTTAGTAGAGACGGGAGTTTCTCCATGTTGGTCAGGCTGGTCTCGAACTCCCAACTTCAGGTGATCCAGCTGTCTCAGCCTCCCAAAGTGCTAGGATTGCAGGTGTGAGCCACCGTGCCGGCCTGGTTTAATTTTACAACGCTAAATTTGAGCATGAATTAAATTTTTTCACTTTATTAAATATTTAATTAAAATAATACATCTATTAATCATTTTGAACAATTACTACTCATATCTACAATCACATCTTCTACTCTACATACAAATAAAGATTAATTTTCACCTAGGTGGCACAAATACAAAGAAATTTTGATATACTTAATATCTAATAATTATACCAATGCAATCAGTATCTATATACTTGTCAATTATAAAAGCATGTGTTGAATCAATCAATAATGTTGATGCAATTTTATCACATAAAATTTTGTTAGTGAGCAAATCACCACATAATTGAAACCTACCAGATTAGCCATATTTGGCTGCAGATCTGAAAGGGTAGTGAAGGTCCTCGTTGCAAAGGAGTTTGCCATTTTTTTAATCTGTATTTTAGAAAATATAATTTAGATATATAAATTGAATACATGAAATAAATCATGAAAAATTCCAAGAGTTTAAAATATTATTTAGGGCTGGATGTGGTGGCTCACACCTGTAATCCCAGCACTTTGGGAGGCTGAAGTGGGCAGATCGCCTGAGGTCAGGAGTTCAAGACCAGCCTGGCCAACATGGCGAAACCTCATGTGGTAGCGAGTGCCAGTAATCCCAGCTACTCAGGAGGCTGAGGCAGGAAGAAGTGCTTGAACCTGGGAGGTGGAAGTTGCACTGAGTCGAGATCGCACCACTTCACTCCAGCCTGGGCAACACAGCGATGCTCTCAAAAATAAATAAAATAAAATAAAATATTATTGGCCAGGCGCGGTGGCTCACGCCTATAATCCCAGCACTTTGGGAGGCCGAGGAGGGCGGATCATGAGGTCAGGAGATCGAGACCATCCTGGCTAACATGGTGAAACCCTGTCTCTACTAAAAATATAAAAAATTAGCCGGGCATGGTGGTGGGCACCTGCAGTCCCAGCTACTCAGAAGGCTGAGGCAGGAGAATGGCGTGAACCCGGGAGGCAGAGCTTGCAGTGAGCTGAGACTGCGCCATTGCACTCCAGCCTGGGTGATAGAGCGAGACTCCGTCTCAAAAAATAAATAAATAAAATAAAATATTATTTAGGAAAGCACTGGGTATTTCACTCCTTCTTTAGAAAATTTTTATTGTAATGGTAAAATGTACATTAATATTGATTCAACCTATAGAAAACATGTTCAGAATGTCCTTTTATAATTTTGAATGATATAGCTATTATAGGTTTCAATTTTTAACTTTCATTTCTAAAACCGTGTAAAATTTAGTTTTTGAGCACCATGTAAATTTAGTTATTATTTTAATTTTTATTTATTTCTTTTCTTTTCTTTTTTTTTTTTTTGAGACATCAGTCTCACTCTGTGTCCCAGTCTGGAGTGTAGTGGCACAATCTCAGTGCAATGTCTGCCTCCTGGGCTCAGGCAATTCTCCTGCCTCGGCCTCCCGAATAGCCGGGATTACAAATGCTAGCCACCATGCTCGGCCAATTTTTGTATTTTTAGTAGAGACAGGGTTTCACCACGCTGGCCAGGCTGGTCTTGAACTCCTGATTTCAAGTGATCCGCCCGCCCCAAAGTGCTGGGATTATAGGCATGAGCCACCAAGCCCAGCCAAATTTAGAGTTTTACATGCAAGATGATTCAGTGGGACTTTTTTTTTTTTTTTTTTTTTTTTTTTTGAGACGGAGTCTCACTGTTGCCCAGGCTGGAGTGAAGTGGTGCAATCTCGGCTCACTGCACGCTCCACCTCCTGGGTTCATGCCATTCTCCCATCTCAGCCTCCCAAGTAGCTGGGATTACAGGTGCCCGTCACCACGCCTGGCTGATTTTGTTTTTGTATTTTTAGTAGAGACAGGGTTTCACCGTGTTAGCCAGGGTGGTCTCAATCTCCTGACCTCGTGATCCGCCCGCCTCAGCCTCCCAAAGGGCTGGGATTACAGGCATGAGCCACAGCACCTGGCCTCAATGGGACATTTAAGGATTTAAATATATATTAGCATCAAGCTACCTCAAAAAACACAGCAAAAAACTACTGTAAACACCTCAAATGGAGCATTTGATTATACTGTGTGAAGGGAAAGGTAGTGATTTTTTTTTTTTTTTTGAGATGGAGTCTCGCTCTGTCGCCCAGGCTGGAGTGCAGTGGCGCGATCTCAGCTCACTGTAACCTCTGCCTCCCAGGTTCAAGCGATTCTCCTGCCTCACCCTCCCAAGTAGCTGGGACTACAGGCACATGCCACCACGCCCGGGTAATTTTTTTTGCATTTTATGTCGAGATGGAGTTTCACTGTGTTAGCCAGGATGGTCTCGATCTCCTGACCTCATGATCCACCTGCCTCAGCCTCCCAAAGTGCTGGGAATACAGGCATAAGCCACTGCACCCAGCCCGGGAAAGGTAGTAATTTTAAACACACCTCTACATGGTAAACTCCATGAGGACAGAGGTGACATCTTACATATTTTTATGTATGTATTTCATAACTGAAAACAATGAATATCAGATGAACGAAATGGTGGTTTGTCCCTCAATATCATCACTATAAAAGGTTCTATTGTAGAAAAATTGTAAGCTACACCAAACAGATTGACTTGACTTCACTTAATAATCCAGGGCCTCTCTAACTCTAGGAATGCCCACACCCACAGGCTCCAGTTCAAGGATGTGTCTCATGACACCTGAGTTTCAGGCAGCCTGTGGAGTTAATCAAATGTGATTTCGAATTGCAGCACCACTAGTTTGTAGTCGTGTGTTTTAACATTACTAAACATTAATTTCCTCATCCTTAAACTCTGGGTAACATCAACCTTGCAATGAAAAATAGAAACAGTGTATACAAGATGCCTGAATGTTCACAGGCTCACAACCAATGATGGCACTGCTTGTCAATACTATCCAATGTACCAGTTTTTGTATTCAAGGCCTTTCAGTGTCAGAAGAAACATTTGGGAATTAAGCTGTGTCAAGTTTTTCATTCATTCTTTGGCCTGGTCTGATGTGGCTTACAATGCAATGTCACTATCTAAAACACCTGCTGAACTGTGACAAATTCATTCACTCATCCAGCCATTCAACTAATATTTATTTACATCCCAAAGTGCCAGACAAATGAGTCGAGAGGATGAGTCAGACATCTGAGTCACTGGCTGAACTTTCTGTACAAACACAACTACCTACACATCAAGCGATTTCTCCACATTTTTGTCCCTTAGCATCTCCTGGTGGGACATGGTATCCTATTATCTCTCTGAATTCCCTTCTTTGTCTGCTACCGTTAGAGGTATATGGTAATAGACTTTAGTGTCTGCCCACAAAAAAATATGACTTGCTTTTCTACCTGGCCACTTTAACAGATACAAGATTAACATGAACTAAAGAGCTCAATCTGAGAATTCAGAGATGACTTCATTCATCAACAGCTACTGTCTCTTTTATTCTACAATTTTTTTTTTTTTTTTTTTTTTTTTTTTGACGGAGTCTTGCTCTGTTGCCCAGACCGGAGTGCAGTGGTGCGATCTCGGCTCACTGCAACCTCCACCTCCAGGGTTCTAGCGAGTCTCCTGGTTCAGCCTCCCCAGTAGCTGGGATTACAGAAGCCTGCCACAACATCCGGCTAATTTTTGTATTTTTTGTAGAGATGGGGTTTCACCTGAGGTGGAGAGATCACGAGGTCAGGAATTTGAGACTCGTCTGGCCAACATGGTGAAACCCTGTCTATATTAAAAATACAAAAAATTAGCCAGACATGGTGGCGCATGCCTATAATCCCTTCTACTCAGGAGGCTGAGGCAGAGAATTCTTGAACCAGGGAGGCGGAGATTGCAGTGAGCAGACTGCACCACTGCACTCCAGCCTAGGCAACTGGGCAAGAATCTGTCTCAAAAACAAAAAAAAACCCTTCCCATTGCACCCTGACTCAAATCCAGACTCCTTGCGGTAGCGTGCCATGCCCAGCTGACCTGGCCTCTCTGGTCCCCTGGCTCTCTGGTCCCGTGGCTCTCCCGTCCCCTGGCTGCGCACATTTCCTCAGCATGGGCCTCAGGCCTTCGCAGATGTAGCACCTCTTTCTCGAGCATCCCCACCTTCCCAAAACAGGCTCTCCTCAGGTCTCCAGGAGAGGCCTTTCCTGCCACCCTGCCTCATGCAGCCGTGCCTCTGAACTCCCCTCTGGACACTGCCAGCTGCCTGCTGTGTTGTCTTTCTCCCTCATGACACGGTAGCTTGTCAGGACAGAGCCACGTCCTCACTGCACCCCACAGTAACCATGCAGTTCAGGGCCTCACACGCAGCAGCTGCCAGGTATGTGCTCACTAAATGAATACATGAGCCCTTTTAAAAGCGATCTAATTTGTAAACTGAGGATAATATTGCTACAATTAGCCTTTTGGAGAACTAGAAATTTAGTTAACAGCTAATTTTACATATATAACATGCATTGAAGTTATGGGAACAAGTGTGGTTTCTATCTTGCTACTATAGACAAATGAAGCTTCCAGGGAGCTCAGTGATGAGGTTCCTACGATTTCTTTCCTTTTTTTTTTGAGACAGGGTCTGCTCTGCTTCCCAGGCTGGAGTGCAATGGCACCACCTTGGCTCACTGCAACCTCCGCATCCCTGGTTCAAGCGATTCTCCTGCCTCAACCTCCCAAATAGCTGGGATTACAGGCGCACCACCAGCAAGCATGGCTAATTTTTTTTTTTTTTTTTTTTTTTTTTTTTTTAAGTAGAGACAGAGTTTCACCATGTTGATCAGGCTGGTCTCCAACTCCTCACCTCAGGTGATCCTCCCACCTCGGCCTCCCAAAGCACTGAGATGACTGGCATGAGCTACAGCACCCAGCAGACATCTGCACTTTTTTTTTTCTGTCGCGCAGGCTGAAGTGCAATGGCGTGATCTCGGCTCACTGCAACCTCCGCCTCCTGGGTTCAAGCAATTCTCCTGTCTCGGCCTCCCAAGTAGCTAGGATTACAGGTGCGCGCCACCACGCCCGGCTAATTTTTGTATTTTTTGTAGAGATGGGGCTTCACCATGTTGGCCAGGCTGGTCACGTCGGCCTCCCAAAGCTGAGGTAATCCCAAAGGATTACAGGGGTGAGCCACCGCGCCCGGTTTTGTGTGCGTGTGTGTGTGTCTGTGATAGAGTGTCACTGTCGCCCAGGTGGAGTGCAGTGGTGCGACCTCGGCTCATCGCAACCTCCGCCTCCCGGGTTCCAGCGATTCTCCTGCCTCAGCCTCCCGAGTAGCTGGGACCACAGGCGCCGCCACCACGCCCGACTAGTTTTGTATTTTTAGTAGAGACGGGGCTTCTCCATGTTGGTCAGGCTGGTCTCGAACCCCCGACTTCAGGTGATCCGCCCGCCTCGGCCTCCCAAAGTGCTGGGATAACAGGCGGGAGCCACCGCTGCACTTTTTAACTGACAGGTCGGGGCTTGGAAAACTCAAAGTCGGACCCACAAATCAGAGGCTCTCAGCTCCGCAAGGGGCTTTCCCGCGTGTCCTCTGGCACCGGCCTCGATGAGCCCCGGGAAAGGCAAAGCTGCGGAGGCCGCGGGAGGCGCCGGGAGGGCGGGCGGCGCCACAGACAACCCGCCCCCGCTAACCCCGCGGTGAGCCGAGGATGCGGCCAGGACCGGACTCCGCGTGGGGCGCAGGCACGTACCCCACACGCGCGGCTCCGCCCGCGCCCCTCCCCTCACGCGCGCGCCCGCCGCTCCCTCAGGGCGTCCGCCAGCCCAAAGCCGGGCCCCGACCAGCGCAGGCTCCCTTCCTCGGACCCCGCCTCACAGCTGGAGGCCGGGCCGGCGTCGCCACCACGCGGTCCACGCCGCTGCTCACCCGACGCTCGCCCGGCCAGCTGCTCCCCGGGCCTGCACAGAGGCAGCCACAGCTTCGCGGACCAGGCCCGTCCGACCCCCGGGTCGCCGGCGCTTCGCGGTTTCTCCACAGGACGCTCGCGCCACAGCCTCGTGCAGGTGCGACGGGCGCGCGACCGTTAGCACGAGGCCCCGCCCCGTCCTCAGCGACTCCGCCCCCGCCGCGCTTCGACTCCGCCCCCGCCGCGCTTCGACTCCGCCCCCACCTCGCACTGACTCCGCCCCCGCCGCACACCGACTCCGCCCTCGGGGGAGGAGAGGGGAGCCCGGTTCCCGTTTCTTCCAACGCGGGAGTCAAAGGGGCAGGACAGCAGCAGGTTCAGAGTCGCGTGTGGCTCTGTGGTCGCTCGATTCCAAAAGACGGTGCGCCGGAAAAAAAATAGACATATCTGTCTATCTATAATATTATCACGGGCGGGCGCGGTGGCTCAAGCCTGTAATGCCAGCACTTGGGGAGGCCGAAGTGGGCGGATCACTTGAGCTCAGGAGTTCAAGACCAACCTAGCCAACTTGGTGAAACCCCATCTTTACTAAAAATACAAAAGAAATTAGCCAGGCGTGGTGGTGAGTGCCTGGTTGTCCTATGGCGCCGCCCGCCCACCCGAGTAGTCCCAGCTACTCAGGAGGCTGAGGTGTGAAAATCGCTTGAACCCAGGAGAGGTCGCGTGAACCTACGACAGGGAGGTTGCAGTGAGCCGAGATTGTACTACTGCACTCCAGCCTGGGCAACAGTGAGACTCTGTCTGAAAAAAAAAAAAAAAAAAAAAAAATTAGCCAGGCATGATGGTGCATGCCTGTAGTCCCAGCTACTGGGGAAGCTGAGAGGGGAGAATTGCTTGAGCCCAGGAGCGAGGCTGCGGTGAACTATGATGGCGCTCCTGCACTCCAGCCTGGGCAAGAGTAAGAGTAAATAAATTAATATGATATATCTACATCGAATGATAGATTTGGCATGTAGTACATCAAGAAAATACCCATAGATGTGTGTATCTATGTATGAAAAGTATGTGCTAAGGATTGGACTTAGGTGAATCTGACGAAAATTTTCTCAGCTCTTCATGTTTTTAATTACTTCTATTTAGAAATCTAAATATCTAAAAATCTTTTTAGTCTGGATAAGCAGAGACTGACTAGAAAATAAAAGGAAAAAATATTTTTAGTCTAATGACTTATACTAATTTTTAAGAGTACCAACCCAGGGCAAGTAAGATCCAAAAACTAAGTCCATTAAATTTGTCACCTACTACTGTCCACATGTAGCATTATTTAAAAAGGGAAGAACAACTTTGGTACATATAACACAAACATATTATAAAAGAAAAATACAACTGCAGAGCCAAGTTTTATGTTATTATTAAAATACAGTTTTTCTTTTCCTCATTTTTTTTTAATTTCCTAAATAATACTGGGAAGCAAAATAAGGTACCTGCTTTTCACCATTTCAAATATAATGGGAAGAGTTGGGTTTTTAAATCGTCCCTCTTCCTTTCCAGTGTCTGCCTTTAAAAGAACATAGTTTTGGCCGGTCGCAGTGACTCATGCCTGTAATCCCAGCACTTTGGGAGGCTGAGGAGGACGGATTGTCTGAGGTCAGGCGTTCGAGACCAGACTGGCCCAACGTGGTGAAACCCCATCTCTACTAAAAATACAAAAATTAGCTGGGCGTGGTGACAGGAGCCTGTAATCCCAGCTACTCGGGAGGCTGAGGCAGGAGAATGGTGTGAACCCGGGAGGCAGAGCTTGCAGTGAGCCGAGATCGCACCACTGCACTCCAGCCTGGGTGACAGAGCAAGACCCTGTCTCCAAAAAAAAAAAAAAAAAGGGCCGGGCGCAGTGGCTCACGCCTGTAATCCCAGCACTTTGGGAGGCTGAGGCGGGAGGATTACGAGGTCAAGATATCAAGACCATCCTGGCTAACACGGTGAAACCCCGTCTCTACTGAAAATACGAAAACAAAAAATTAGCCGGGCGTGGTGGCGGGCACCTGTAGTCCCAGCTACTCAGGAGGCTGAAGCAGGAGAATGGCGTGAACCCAGGGGATGGAGGTTGCAGTGAGCCGAGATCGCACCACTGCACTCCATCCTGGGTGACAGACTGAGACTCTGTCTCAAAAAAAAAAAAAGAAGATATCTTTATCTTTCCAAAAGAATAAACTAGTGGCCAGGGACAGTGGCTCATGCCTGTAATCCCAACACTTTGGGAGGCCAAGGTGGGTGAATTGCCTGAGCTCAGGAGTCGGCAACCTGCCTGGGCAACACGGTGAAACCCCATCTCTACTAAAATACAAAAAATTAGCCAGGCGTGGCAGCGTGTGCCTGTAGTCCCAACTACTCGGAAGGCTGAGGCAGGAGAATTGCTTGAATCCTGGAGGCAGAGGTTGCAGTGAGCGGAGATCGGGCCACTGCACTCCAGCCTGGGAGACAGAGAGACACTCAAAAAACTAAAAATTAACAAAATAAACTAGCATTTTAAGTCCATCTTAAAGGAGAGGAAAAAAATATAAAAATTGTTTTCATGCATTTTTCATTTGAGCCTCAGTGAAGCAATAATATTTTAAAATTTTTTAAATTTTGTCACATTTTAGTAAACTAATTTTTACAGAAAGGTGCATAAGGTTAAGCAAACAGTGTCAGCCTCGTCAGGACACAACAGGCTTCTCATAAGCCATGACGCTTCAAAACATAAGCCTAAAAGAATGGAATTGTTTCACGTTCGTGAAATTAGGACTCCCTTGTTGTGCATTTTTTATAGCAGTTCTGTGAAATTAGTTTGCTCTTAACAATAGAATTGACTTGTCAGTATATTTTGGATATACACGAACAGAAATAAGGACTAGAAATGCTAGCTTGCCCTTGCCGCTTGATGCAGAAGTCAAGGGTGAGTGAACAAGGGGCAGAGCTGAAATAGCTCGCATGTCTGGCGAAAGAAATGGTAGTTGCCTACATGGTCAGCTCCCCAGAGCAGGCCAGCTGTCAAAACATCTAGGAGCTGTCACAAAGGAGTGACAGGCAAAATATATAGTCATAAACTTTACACGTTCTAATCAATAGGAAACAATTGACAGTTATTTTAATGAATTACAAGATAAGCTTTTATTTATTTAACAAAACTATAACTTTTCCAACATTGATCCCATGACTACAATCTTCCTCCCAGGAGCTGAAATACTAATAGATCAATTACTGGCATAATTAGTCTCACCCCCACTCCTCCCTCCATCAAAGGAGGTTTTGGTTTTTTCCAGAAACGGTCTCACTCTGTCATCCAGGCTGTAGTGCAGTGGTGCGATCACACCTCACTGCAACCTCGACCTTCCTGGGCTCAGGTGATCCGCCCACCTCAGCCTCCCATGGGACCATAGGTGCACACCACCATGCCGGTTCAGTTTTGTATTTTTTGTAGACATGAGGTCTGGCTATTCTGCCCAGGCTGGTCTTGAACTCCTGGACTCAAGCAATCTTCCTGCCTCAGCCTCCCAAAGCACTGGGATTATAGGCATGAGCCACTGTGCCTGGCCTAATCATCTTTTATATAGATTGTAGGCGGGCATGGTGGCTCACCCCTATAATCCTAGCACTTTGGGAGGCCGAGATGGGTGGATCACCTGAGGTCAGGAATTTGACACCAACCTGTGCAACATGGCGAAACCCCGTCTCTACTGAAAACACAAAAATGAGCCTGGCATGGTGGCGGGCGCCCGTAATCCCAGTTACTCGAGAGGCTGAAGCAAGAGAATTGCTTGAACCCGGGAGGTGGAGGTTGCAGTGAGCTGAGATTGCACCACTGCGCTCCAGCCGTTTGCAGCATTGCCAAGTATCTAAAGCTCACCTCCTAAGCTCTTTAAGACTCTGTCTCGAAAAAAAAATGTTGAGCGGTGAATTGAAACTGGAACTGAAAGCCTCAGGACAAGGTGAGAGCTGCTGAGCTGATGTGAGTAATGCTCCGAGCTTGAAATAACTTAGCGGCCGTAGTCCGTGCCCAGGAACCAGGAGCGGTTCCTGCGTGCTGTATGCCCGGCACCCTGTACTAGAGGGAGCAGAAGAGGGCATGAGCACACAAGACACAGCCTTTGACCTTTGGAAGCCTATCCCACAGGAAATGTACTCAGGTGACAACAGAAGGAAGGTCCCATGTCTTGGGAGGGCTATCATGGCCACATTTCAGCACCATTTGTATTAAACACACACACACACACACACACACACACATATAATATGTATTTTTTTTTTCTTTTTTTGAGATAGAGTCTCGCTCTGTTGCAAAGGCTGGAGTGCAGTGGCACAGTCCTGGCTCACTGCAACCTCCACCTCCCAGGTTCCAGTGATTCTCCTGTCTTGGCCTTGCAAGTAGCTAGGATTACAGGTGTGTGCCACCACGCCCAGCTAATTTTTATATTTTTAGCAGAGACAAGGTACCACCACGTTGGCCAGACTGCTCTCAAACTCCTGATCTCAGATGATCCGCCCACCTCAGCCTCTTAAAGTTCTGGGATTACAGGCGTGAGCCCCCGCGTTCAGCAATAAACATATATAATTTTCAAATCATTGCAGCATCCCTTTACCACCTGCATGGCCATTAACAACATCTCTGACCAAGCTGTTCCCGCTCCACCTTGCCAGCCGTCTGCAGCATTGCCAAGTGTCTAAAGTTCAGTTCCTAAGCTCATCCCAAGCCAGCTCAGCATCTTCCATTTCTATGGTAAACAACTGGTAACTGAAGCTCAGAGCCTCAAAGGCAGCCTTGAATCCTCTCTTCGCCACTTTATCATCAGGCGCCAGGTTCTGTTTTTCTTTTTGGACACAGAGTCTCGCTCTGTCACCCAGGCTGGAGTGCAGTGGTGGGATCTCGGCTCACTGCAACGTCCGTCCCCCGGGTTCATGCCATTCTCCTGCCTCAGCCTCCCGACTAGCTGGGACTACAGGCGCCTGCCACCACGCTCCGCTAATTTTTTGTATTTTTAGTAGAGACAGGGTTTCACCGTGTTAGCCAGGATGGTCTCGATCTCCTGACTTCGTGATCCGCCTGCCTCGGCCTCCCAAAGTGCTGGGATTACAGGTGTGAGCCACTGCACCTGGCCCAGTTTCTGTTTTTCCTTAGCACCTGCCCTTGTCTCTCCACATCTGTTGCTGCCACCTTCCCGGGGCTCTGGCAGCGTTGTTGGGGGATGGAGCAGCACACTGCAGGGGTTCTCATCTCCCCTGCCCAGACCATCTCACACCCTCAGAGGAGTGAATCTCATCACATGACGCTTCTCAGGGCTGCACACAGCTCTCCCTAGGCGGAAACCTCCAATGCCGTCTATTGCAGGACACAAATTCTTCTGTAAGATACTATATGTAAAGGGCTTTGTGGGCCAGACAGTATCTCTTGCGATGAACCAACTCTACTCTTCTTTCTCTATTTTATTTTATATTTTATTTATTTATTTATTTATTATTGAGACAGGATCTTACTCTGTCACCCAGGCTGGAGGCCAGTGATGTAATCACGGCTCACTGCAACCTGAACCTCCCAGGCTCAAGGGACCATCTCACGTCAGCCTCCCAAGTAGCTGGGGCTGCAGGCGTGCCCCCACCACACCCAGCTAATTTTTTGTATTTTTTGTAGAGACAGGATCTCCCTAGGTTCCCCAGGCTGGTCTCAAACTCCTAGGCTCAAGCGATACTTCTACCTCTGCCTCCCAAAGTGCTGTGGTTATAGGCGTGAGCCACCGCACCCGGCCAGGCTTTGTTCTTTATGAGGCTTATTTACATGGTTAAAGGTTTGCTCAGAGCTTGAAAACCTATTTATATTGTTCTCATATTTCGCAAATGTTTAAGGAAGCAAGAGAAAACCGCGAGTACAAAAGACCGATTTCAATTTTTAAAATTATCACTCTGAGAAAAGGACAATAGATATTTCTCAACCTGCTTAATTTCAGTGTGCATTAATCAGAGCACTTTTATCTTAGCAGTTTTATTGCGCTGTTGTCTGAAATGAGAAAATAAATGGGGTTTAGGAGGAGTTAACATGCGTTGTAGAAACTAAAAGTCAGACTGTCTGGTCAAAAATCTCAGCCTTGCCACTAATTGGCTGTGTCACTCAAGCGTCTGAATTTCATTTTCCTTATCTGTCAAATAAAAAGTTTAGACAGATCCAGTGGGACGAAGATGAGCACAAAGTACGTGCCCTGTGGGAAACGTGATGGATGTATTTGCTTATACGTCCCGCTGTCCTCCCAGACTGAAGCTCCCATGGCTAAGGTAGCACCTCCTGCATAGCTGGTGTTTACTGAGTGAATCATTCAACACTTGTAAGTAATATCTGCTTCTGATATGTAACAAAGCTGCGAAAAAAGGGAAGAGGGCGTTAAATTCACTTAATAGGGCATATCTAGGTTGCTGCATGGTGTGACAGGGAGACCGGCAGATTGGTTCTGTAGCGCTTGCTGCTAGTTTTAGCCCTTAATTTAATTTGCTGTATAATCAGCTGGGTGTGGTGGCTCATGTCTATAATCCCAGTAGTGTGGGAGGCCGAGGCTTGAGCCCAGGAGTTTGAGACCAACCTGGGCAACCCAGTGAGACCCCATCTCTACAAAAAAAAAAAAAAAAAAAAATTAGCCAGGCGTGGTGGTGCATGCCTGTAGTCCCAGCTACCCTGGAGGCTGAGGTGGGGAGATCACTTGAGCTGGGGAGGTTGAGGCTGCAGTGAGCTGTGATCGTGCCACTGAACTCCAAGCTGGGTGACAGAGCGAGACCTTGTCTGAAAAAATAACGGTAATAATAATTTGGCTAGGCACAGTGGCTCAAGCCTGTAATCCCAGCACTTTGGGAGGCCAACGTGAGCAGATCACCTGAGGTCAGGAGTTCAAGATCAACCTGACCAACATGGTGAAACCCGTCTCTACTAAAAATACAAAATTAACTGGGTGTGGTGGCCCACGCCTGTAATCCCAGCTACTCAGGAGGGTGAGGCAGGAGAATCACTTGAACCTGGGAGGCGGAAGTTGCAGTGAGCTGAGATCATGCCATTGCACTCCAGCCTGGGCCACAAGAGCGAAATTCCATCTCAAAAAAAATATATAAATAAATAAAATAGCAATAATTTGCTGTAAGATCTTAGACATTACTTAATTCTCTAGAACCTTAAAACAATGTGTAAAAGGTAGATAAACATGACTCCCTTAAAAAGCTCATAAAGGTCAAAGTTAGCATACTCTGAAATAATGGACGGGAAAATACAAAAGGCTACATTCTGTGGATAACTGTTACTAACATGGCTTGCATAAGACTGCACCTGCTGAACTGGCTTTGCCGTTCATTCCCCTCTTTCAGTTCATATTTTCCCTGAATTAAGTAAGGAAAAAAACGAAAGCAACAGAGAACGGTCACTATTGATAGACAAGCTTCCTCGATGTGTCCATTTCTCCCACCACCTTCCTTCTTGGGGCTCACCTGCAAATGGCCCCAGAGGGCTCATGGCCACAGCAGCGTTGTATGGGTGTCCTAGTTCCACTCAGGGGACACCCACGGCTCACAAAGTGGGAAATTCTTTCCCCCATATTGGTTTCTAACACTTTTAACATCACATTTTCGCCAGGCATGCCAGTGCTGTAATCCCAGCACTGTGGGAGGCCGAGGTGGGAAGATCGCTTGATTCCAGGAGTTCGAGACCAGCCTTGGCAACGTAGCAAAACACCATGTCCACAAAATCAAAAAAATCAGCTAGGTGTGGTGTGTGTGCCTGTAATCCCAGCACTGTGGGAGGCTGCAGTGGGAGGATCCCCTAAAGCCCAGCAGTTCAAGGTTGCAGTGAGCCGTGATCGCACCACTGCACTCCAGCCTAGGCCACACAGCAACACCCTGTCTCAAAAAAAAAAAAAAATCACATTGATTTTTCTCCACCTTTTTCTTCTTCTTTTTTTCAGGAGCCATCTTAATTGTTTCTTTCTTTTTTTTTTTTTTTTTTTTTTTTTTTGAGACAGAGTCTCTCTTTGTCACCAGGTTGGAGTGCAATGGCGTGATCTCAGCTCACTGCAACCTCAGCCTCCTGAGTAGCTGGGTTACAGGCGTGGGCCACCACACCCAGCTAATTTTTTGTATTTTTAGTAGAGACGGGGTTTCACCATGTTGATCAGGCTTGAAACTGGGAGGTGGAGGTTGCAGTGAGTCAGGATCACGCCACTGCACTCCAGTCTGGGCAACAAGTGCGAAACTCCATCTCAAGAAAAAAGAAAAAGGAAGTGAATTTGGGCTGAATGCCGCGGCTCATGCCTGTAATCCCACTACTTTGGAAAGCTGAGAAGGGAGGATCAGTTGAGCCCAGAAACTTGAGTTCCACCTGGGCTACAGAGTGAGACCCCGTCTCTATTAAAAAAATGCAAAAATTAGCCTGGTGTGGTAGAGCTTATCTGTAGTCCCAGCTACTCAGGAGGCTGAGGTAGGAGGATCGCTTGAGCCCAGGAGGTCGAGGCTACAGTTAGCTGAAATTGCGCCACTGTACTCCAGCCTGGGCAACAGAGTGAGATACTGTCTCAAAAAAAAAAAAAAAAAAAAAAAAAAAAACGAACAAAAAAAAAACCTGAATTTATATGGAATCGCTGTTGTGACATTTTAACATCTTTTCTCTATAGTTATTGTACAAATAAGACTATCTTTTTTTCAAAAAAATTTTCAAGAAAAAAATACTTTTAGGTTTTTCCACGGACTTAAAAGTATGAGACCACTATAACAAATGTATCTTGCTTATTTGGGAGCCTGGCAAAACATGAATGAAACGTTGTATGCAAAGCCTCTTTTTCTATTCGTCGGTGGCTGAAAGCCTTTGAAACAACCTGATCAGGGGAGTGGTATTGTGTAAGACCGTGACCTAAAAACAGCCTGTCAGGTCCCTGGCATCCCATTTTTCAACAGCAGGGTGTGATCATAATGGGCTTTATTGACATCATAAATCGGAGAGCGTGGATGGTATCCATTTCCATCTTATAATGTGAAGTTGACATGGAGAGTTTGTCAAGCTACAATAAAATTTTCCAAGAGCTGTGACCTTGGGTCATAAAATGACTGATCAAGAGGGAACGTTTTGTCATACTGTAGAAGTGACTGTATGGACTTCTTTTCTTCTTAGCTCTAATCCCAACAGAGAGAATCAACTGCTTCTGACCGCTTTCTGTTTCAACCTAGAGTGACTCTGTGGGCAAATCAATACAAGTATTATCATTTTAAAATAAGCTATGATTAAATAATAAAATAAGATAAACTTTTATTATTTATTTATTTATTTTGAGACAGAGTTTCGCTCTTGTTGCCCAGGCTGGAGTGCAGTGGCGCGATGTCTGCTCACTACAACCTCCGCCTCCCGGGTTCAAGTGATTTTCCTTTCTCAGCCTCCTGAGTAGCTGGGATTCCAGGCATGTGCTATCACGCCAGGCTAATTTTTGTTTTTTTAGTAGAGACGGAATTTTGCCATGTTGGCCATGCTGGTCTTGAACTCCTGGCTCAAGTGATCCTGGCCTGAGCCTTTCAAAGTGCTAGGATTACAGGCCTGAGCCACTGCACCTGGCCTGTTTTCCATCTTCCTAATGTAAGGGGTTCTGACACGGGTGAACAGGTGGGCGTGAGCAACCTGGATGCAAACAGGTGAAGCCACAGCATATTACAGACAGTCTCTGGCTTTTGTGGGTTTGGGAACAGCAAATTGCAGACGATCCCTGGCTTTCCTGGGTTTGGGGACTTTAGGATGCTTGACACAGTTGAGTGTAAAAGAATGATACGTTTTCTCACAACTTCTAAGATTTGAGAAGTGCTGAAAGCCCTAGAGATGAGAACGGTGGTGTCTATTAAAATGCAGCGTGAGATCGTCTAAGATTCATTTATATAAGGTTTAAAAATAAGCAGAACAAATACATGGCTTTACAAGTTCAGTCGTGGTTACCCTTGCTGAGGAGGGGGTAGGCAGAGGAAGGGGAGGAAGGGGAGTGAGGGGGCTTCTGGGGTGCTGGTTATCTTCTGTTCCTTGGTCTGAGCAATGGTAAATGGTCCCCTTTGTGAAAATTCATTGAGTTATACACTGATGGCTTGGGCACTTCTTTCTATGTATGTGATATTCAATACATTTTTTGAAAATGTCAAAGTGGGCCAGACATAGTGGTTCATGCCTGTAATCCCAGCACTTTGGGAGGTGGAACCGGGTGGATTGCTTGAGCTCAGGAGTTTGAGACCAGCCTGGGCAACATGGTGAAATCCCATCTCTACAAAAAATAGCCAGGCGTGGTGGCTCACCTATAGTCCCAGCTACTTGGGAGCCTGAGGTGGAACAATCACCTGAGCCCAGGGAAGTTGAGGCTGCAGTGAGCTGTGTTTGTGCCACTGCACTCCAGCCTGGGTGACAGAGAAAGACCATATCTTGAAAAAAAGAAAAAAAAAAAAAGGGCTGGGCACGATGGCTCAAGCCTGTAATCCCAGCAGTTTGGGAGGCTGAGCCGGGCGCATCACCTGAGGTCGGGAGTTTGAGACTAGACTGGCCAATATGGAGAAACCCCATCTCTACTAAAAATACAAAATTAGCCTGGAGTGGTGGTGCGTGGTGCTCACGTCTGTAATCCCAGCTACTCGGGAGGCTGAGGCAAGAGGATCGCCTGAACCCAGGAGGTGGAGGTTGCAGTAAGCTGAGATCATGCCATTGCACTCCAGTCTGGGTAACAAGAGCAAAATTCTGTCTCAAAGAAAAAAAAAAGTAAAAATTGAGTATAGAAGAATCTTTGTCAGTCTTTTACAGAAAGTCGATATGAGAATTGTCTATCTAATAGAATTTTTAAAATACGTGTTATTTTTTAGAAGAGTTTTAGATTTACAGAAAAATTGAGAAACTCGTTCATGGAGTTTCCATATGCCCTAGGCCCAGTTTCCCCTATTATTAACATACTAGTGTGGGCCAGGCACAGTGGCTCACGTCTGTCATCCCAGCACTTTGGGAGGCCAAGGCGGGGGACTCACCTGAGGTCAGGAGTTCGACCAGCCTGATGAACAAGGTTAAAACCTATCTCTAGTAAAAATACAAAAATTAGCTGGGTACGGTGGCGTGCACCTGTAATCCCAGCTACTCGGGAAGCTGAGGCAGGAGAATCACTTGAACCTGGGAGGCAGAGGTTGCAGTGAGCCGAGATTGAGCCACTGCACTCCAGCCTGGGCGACAGAGCGAGACTCCATCTCAAAAATACATAAATAAATAAATAAAATAAAAAATATATTAGTGTGGTGCATTTTTTACAAAGAATAAACCCATATTGCTACATAAGTAGTAACCAAAGTCGGTAGTTTATTCAGGTTTCCTTACTCTTCCCCAATTTTTCTGCTCCAGGCCCTCACATCGCCTTTGGTCACCACGTCTCCCTGGGCTCCTCTGGGCTATGGCAGTGTTTCTGGTGACCTGGATGGTTTTGAGGAATGCTGGTGTGGGATCGTATAGCAGGAGTTTGAGACCAGCCTGGCCAACATGGTGAGATCCTGTTTCCACTAAAAATACAAAAATTAACCGGGCGTGGTGGCGCATGCCTGTAATTCCAGTTCAGGCGATTCTCCTGCCTCAGTCTCCCAAGTAGCTGGGATTACAGGCACCCGCCACCAAGCCCAGCTAATTTTGGTATTTTTAGTAGAGACAGGGTTTCACCATGTTGTTCAGGGTGGTCTCAAACTCCTGACCTCAGGTGATCCACCACCTTGGACTTTCAAAGTGCTGGGATTACAGGCATGAGCCACCCCGCCCGGCTTGTAATTTAACTTTTTTCAGACCACGTAGAAGACGGTGGTGCTGTAAGACGAAACTGTCCTATGCAGGGTGCTATTTTTTGTTTTTCATGTTTTGTTTTGTTTTGTTTTGAGATGGAGTCTTGCTCTTGGTGCCCAGGCTGGCTGGAGTGCAGTGAGCCAAGATGGTGCCACTGCATTCCAGCCTGGACGACAGAGTGAGACCCTGTCTCAAAGAAAAAAAAAAAAACTTCTAAAAGAACAACATGGGGGGAAAATTACGTTTTATTCGACTTCTCTACATGTAAAGTACCATTTAATGTTTTTAAAATTTTGAGTTGGCCGGGTGCGGTGGCTCACGCCTGTAATCCTAGCACTTCGGGAGGCTGAGGCAGGAAGATCATCTGAGGTCAGGAGTTCAAGACCAGCCTGATCAACATGACAAAACCCCGTCTCTACTGAAAATACAAAAAATTAGCCAGGCGTGGTGGTGGGCGGCTGTAATCCCAGCTGCTTGGGAGGCTGAGACAGGAGAATTGCTTGAACCTGGGATGCAGAGGTTGCAGTGAGCCGAGATCTCACCACTGTACTCCAGCCTGGGTGACAGTGAGACTCTGTCTCAAAAAAAAAAAATTTACTGGGAGTCCTACATTTTATCCAACAACCCAGGCTCAGGACCTCCCCCAGCAAGGCCTGGGATGCCCTGCCTCTGTCACTTCCTCACCAAAGCTCAGCAAACCCCGCATTCTGGATTTCTTCCAGTGCTGGAAACAATTCAAGCTCTTTCCCAGCCCAGGGCCTTTGCACAGCGTGTTCTATATTGCTGGAACCCTCCACACACGCCTGGCTCCTTCTCACTCACGAGGTTTCAGCTTAAATGTCTCCTCCTCAGAACACCCTTTCCTGAGCCAGCTATGGTGGGGCCCCTGTAGTCCCAGCTACTCAGGAGGGACTTGAGGGGCTGAGGTGGGAAGATTGCTTGAGCACAGGAGTTCCAAGCTGCAATGACCCATGACTGCATCACTACTCCAGCCTAAGTGACAGAGCGAGACCCTGTCTCTAAAACAAAAATAATTAATTAACTAAAAATTAAAAGGGCCGGGCCAGGTGGCTCACACCTATAATCCTAGCACTTTGGGAGGCTGAGGCGGGTGGATCACCTGAGGTTGGGAGTTTGAGACCAGCCTGACCAACACGGAGAAACCCCATCTCTACTAAAAATACAAAATTAGCTGGGCGCAGTGGCGCATGCCTGTAATTCCAGCCATTTGAGAGGCTGAGGCAGGAGAATCGCTTGAACCCAGGAGGCGGAGGTTGCGGTGAGGCGAGATCGCGCCATTGCACTCCAGCCTGGGCAACAAGAATGAAACTCCGTCTCAAAAAAAAAAAAAAAAAAAAAAAGGCCAGGCGCTGTGGCTTACACCTGTAATCCCAGCACTTTGGGAGGCCGAGGTCGGCAGATCACGAGGTCAGGAGATCACGACATCAGGAGATTGAAACCATCCTGGCTAACACGGTGAAACCCCGTTTCTACTAAAAATACAAAAAATTAGCCGGGCGTGGTGGCCTGTAGTCCCAGCTATTCGGGAGGCTGAAGCAGGAGAATGGCGTGAACCCGGGAGGTGGAGCTTGCAGTGAGCCGAGATCGTGCCACCGTACTCTAGCCTGGGCTACAGAACGAGACTCCGTCTCAAAAAAAAAGACATGTGGACTGGGTGTGGTGGCTCACGCCTGTAATCCCAGCATTTAGGGAGACCAAGGCAGGCAGATCACATGAGCCAGGAGTTCCAGACCAGCCTGGGCAACTTAGTGTGAGAGCCTGTCTCTAAAAACACAAAAATAAATGAAATTAGCCAGACATGCTGGCGAGCACCTGTAGTCCAACTACACGAGGGCCTGAGGCAGGAGGATCACCTGAGCCCAGGAATTCGAGGCTTCAGTGAGCCTTAATTGTGCCACTGCACTTCAACCTGGGTGACACAGCAAGACCCTGTCCCAAAAACAAAATAAAATTCAATGTAATTTTTTTTTTTTTGAGAAGGAGTCTTGCTCTGTTGCCCAGGCTGGAGTGCAGTGGTGTGATCTCAGCTCACTACAAACTCCGCCTCCCGGGTTCAAGCAATTCTTCTGCCTCAGCCTCCCGATTAGCTGGGATTACAGGCACACCACCACATCTGGCTAATTTTTTTATTTTTAGTAGAGACAGGGTTTCATCATATTAGCCAGGCTGGTCTTGAACTCCTGACCTCAAGTGATCTGCCAGCCTCAGCCTCCCAGAGTGCTGGGATTACAGGCACGAGCCACCACACCTGGCCTGTATTACATTCTTAAAATTAAGTTATGTCAGCCAGGCGTAATCCCAGCACTTTGAGAGTCCAAGGCGGGTAGATCACGAGGTCAGAAGACCACCCTGACCAACATGGTGAAACCCCATCTCTATTAAAAACACAAAAATTGGCCGGGCGCGGTGGCTCAAGCCTGTAATCCCAGCACTTTGGGAGGCCGAGACGGGCGGATCACGAGGTCAGGAGATCGAGACCATCCTGGCTAACACGGTGAAACCCCGTCTCTACTAAAAATACAAAAACTAGCCGGGCGAGGTGGCAGGCGCCTGTAGTCCCAGCTACTAGGGAGGCTGAGGCAGGAGAATGGCGTAAACCCAGGAGGCGGAGCTTGCAGTGAGCTGAGATCCGGCCACTGCACTCCAGTCCAGGCAACAGAGCCAGACTCCGCCTCAAAAAAAAAAAAAAAAAAAAACACAAAAATTAACCGGGTATGGTGGCACGCCGGTAGTCCCAGCTACTCAGGAGGCTGAGGCAGAGAATTGCTTGAACCTGGGAGGCGAAGGTTGCAGTGAGCCGAGAATGCACCATAGAACTCCAGCCTGGGCAACAGAGCAAGACTCCGTCTCAAAAAAATAAATAAATAAATAAGTTGTGATTAAGTTATGTCGAATTATATTTTCCTAGGCATCCAGAACCTTCCAACATGAATTCATGGTAACGGAAACACCTAAATGTTGTTTCTGGAAATCTCTTGTAAAGTCTGTGTTAAACTTTTCTTCCCTGACTAGCATTGAAATCGCTGTAGAACACATAGATTTGGTGTGAGGTGACTTCGTTGTGAAAAAGTTCCTGTTTATTGAGTCAAAGTCAAGCCATCGTGCAGCCAGGTACGGATGGGCCAACTGCCAAGCGATGGTTGAGAAGGCGGAGAAGAGGGATGAAGTTATCAGCGAAATCAGAGCTGCCTCGATGGGTTTCCAATCGGAAATTCCCAAGGGTAACCCTACAGGGAGTGCATAAAGCTACTCAGTGTAATCAGTAGCGTACAACTTCTGTACAATTTGCATAAGATGCGCAGGTTGCAATTTGGTTTCAGACTTTGTGTTTCTTTTTTTTTTTTTTTTTTTTTTTTTTTGAGACAGGGTCTCGCTCTGTTACCCAGGCTGGAGTGGAGTGCACGGGTGTGATCTCGGCTCACTGCAACCTCTGCCTCCTGGGCTCTAGTGATCTTCCCATCTCAGAATCTCAAGTAGTGGGGACTACAGGCACACACCACCACACCTGGCTAATTTTTGTATTTTTTGCAGAGAAAGGATTTTGCGATGTTGCCTAGGTTGATCTTGAACCCTTTAGCTCAAGAGATCCTCCAACCTCGACCGCCCAAAGTGCTGGGATTATAGGCATGAGCCACCGCGCCCAGCCTGGTTTCAGATTTTTATAAATAACATATTATTTCGTCTAAATAGCTTGTTTGTCTTTCCTTTTTTTTTTTTTTTTTTGATACAGTCTCACTTTGTCACCCAGGCTGGAGTGCAGTGGCGCGATCTTGGCTCACTGCAGCCTCAACCTCCCAAACTCAAGCAATCCTCCCACCTCAGCCACCTGAGTAGCTGGGGCTACAGGCACGTGCCATCACACCTGGCTAAGTTGTGTATTTTAGTAGAGACGGGGACTTCACTATGTTGGCCAGGCTGGTCTCGATCTCCTGACCTCAAGTGATCTGCCCACCTTGGCTTCCCAAAGTGCTGGGATTACAGGTGTGAGCCACCGCACCCGGCCCTAAATTGGGTTTTTTGTTACAGGTGGATGGAGCTGAATTCCTAAGGAAAAGCTCAATCCAGTTATGGATGGATCTTGTTCCTCCTTATCAAGGGATCCCCGAGAGAACGCTGGGCATGTCCTCCTTTGGTCCAGCCTGGGTTGCCGCTTCGACGCTCCCTCTGTGCAGGGTGGAAGGTACCTGCAGGCTGCCCGTCTGTACCCCGGGATCTGGGGGACGCCTGATGAAGTATTTGCATTTAATCATCATCTTGATGTGGATGCTTTTAGGAGCAATGACTGAGACTGGGAGGGATTATAAATACTCAAATGACAGGAAATCTTCAGCTGTCTTCCACCATCACTCTTCGAAAACATTAGTGTCTCATCTCGATAACGAAACAATGTCAGTGCATCCTGAGAGCATCTGGCTCACGTCTCCATTCAAGGCTGTGCCCATTGAACCCGGCTGTTTTGAATATTAGACTCTTTTATCAGATTTTCTGACCATCCACCTTCCGCTGCTCACAGACCTTGGGTTTCAGAGAAAAGGCTCCTGGATTTCAATGCAATCCATTCTCTTCCGTGGACACATGAGGCAAGCAACCTATGGGAGGCTTTTTTCTCTTTTTTCTTTTTTTTTTTTTTTTTTTTTTTTTTTTTTTGAGACGGAGTCTCGTTCTGTTGCCCAGGCTGGAGTGCAGTGGCCAGATCTCAGCTCACTGCAAGCTCCGCCTCCCGGGTTCACGCCATTCTCCTGCCTCAGCCTCCCCAGTAGCTGGGACTACAGGCGCCCGCCACCTCGCCCAGCTAGTTTTTTGTATTTTTTAGTAGAGACAGGGTTTCACCGTGTTAGCCAGGATGGTCTCGATCTCCTGACCTCGTGATCCGCCCGTCTCGGCCTCCCAAAGTGCTGGGATTACAGGCTTGAGCCACCGCGCCCGGCCTCTTTTTTCTTTTTTACTTGCCTTAAAAAAAAAAAAAAAAAAAAAAAATCGGCCGGGCGCGGTGGCTCAAGCCTGTAATCCCAGCACTTTGGGAGACCGAGACGGGTGGATCACGAGGTCAGGAGATCGAGACCATCCTGGCTAACACCATGAAACCCCGTCTCTACTAAAAAATACAAAAAACTAGCCGGGCGAGGTGGCGGGCGCCTGTAGTCCCAGCTATTTGGGAGGCTGAGGCAGGAGAATGGCGTAAACCCGGGAGGCAGAGCTTGCAGTGAGCTGAGATCCGGCCACTGCACTCCAGCCTGGGTGATAGAGCGAGACTCCGTCTCAAAAAAAAAAAATAAAATAAAAAATCTTTTGTTGGGGTTTGTTTCACTAGTAGGAAAGCTGACCCCCATGTGGACAGGTTGTCTGCACCCACTCACAAATTCATTCATGCGTCACATGCTTTTTGGAGCCGGCATGGCCCTAATCTTTGAGCAGCTCACAATTGGAAGGGAGGGGAGTATCCACGCGGTGGAGGTTCCCACTGGCTTAGTTACGTTTGGTTCGGGGTTAGGAAGTAGAGCAAAAACAGGGCTTGGTTCAGCACTGCTCCCAAGTTGCTGACATTTATTTTTACCAATCATCCCTCAAAAAAAGAATCAGGAGGCCAGGTGCAGTGGCTCACGCCTGTAATCCAAGCAATTTGGTAGGCCAGGGCGGGTGGATCACCTAAGGTCAGGAGTTTAAGACCAGCCTGGCCAACATGGTGAAACCCTGTCTCTACTAAAATACAAAAATTAGCCGGGCATGGTGGCGCACACCTATAATCCCAGTTACTCAAGAGGCTGAGGCAGGAGAATCACTTGAACCCAGGAGGCAGAGATTGCAGTGAGCCAAGATCACGCCATTGCACTCAAGCCCAGGCGACAGAGCAAGACTCAGTCTAAAAAACAAGAAAATAAGACTCAGGGTGGGTATGGTGGCTCACACCTGTAATCCCAGCACCTTGGGAAGCCAAGACAAGAGGATCTCTTGAGCCCAGGAGTTTGAGACCAACCTGGGCAGCATGGCAAGCCCTCATTTCTTAAAAACAGTTAAACTTTAGCCAGGCGTGGTAGTATGCACTTGTAGTCCCAGCTACTTGGGAGGCTGAAGTGAGGGAATCGCTTGAGCCTGTGATTTCAAATTCCAAATGATCAATTGCAAACTGATTTCCTTTTATTCTTTTTTTTTTTTTTTTTGAGACAGAGTCTTACTCTCTCAGCCAGGCTGGAGTGCAGTGGCATGATCTTGGCTCACTGCAAGCTCCACCTCCCAGGTTCATGTCATTCTGCCTCAGCCTCCCGACTAGCTGGGGCTACAGGCGCCCGCCACCACACCCAGCTAATTTTTTGTATTTTTAGTAGAGAAGGGGTCTCAATCTTCTGACCTCGTGATTCACCCGCCTCAGCCTCCCAATCCATCTCAAAAAATAATAATAATAATAATTAGCTGGGTGTGGTGGCACGTGCCTGTTGTCCCAGCTACTTGGGAGGCTGAGGCAGGAAAATCTCTTGAATCCAAGAGACGTAGGTTGCAGTGAGCCGAGATTGCACCACTGCACTCCAGCCTGGGTGACACAGCAAGATTCCATCCCCTGCCACCAAAAAAAAAAGAAAGACGTGGCCTTACTGATCAGAGGGTACAGCAGGGAAAATCTAGGTTGCACCATCATCAAGCAACAAGTAGCATTCCTGGGACTTGTTTGCAAAGACGAAAAAACCTGGGAGACGTGATGTGCAGATACAGTGCGAGCTGTGCTGGCTTGTAGAAAAAGACAGAATAGCTGGGCGCGGTGGCTTGCGTCTGTAATCCCAGCGCTTTGGGAGGCCGAGGTGGGCAGATCACCTGAGGCCAGGAGTTTGAGACCAGCCTGGCCAACACGGCGAAACCCCGTCTCTACTAAAAATACAAAAATTAGCCGGGCATGGCGGCGGGCGCTTGTAATCCCAGCTACACGGGAGGCTGAGGCAGGAGAATCGTTTGAACCCAGGAGGCAGAGGTTGCAGTGAGCCAAGATCATAAGCGTCGATCTTCTGACCTTGTAATCCACCACCTTGGCCTCCCAACGTGCTGGGATTACAGGCATGAACCACTGTGCCCAGCCCACTTCTTCTTTTTTTTTTTAATCTTTATTTATTATTTATTATTATTTTTTTTTGAGACAGGGTCTTAAGTGATCCTCCTGCCTCAGCCTCCCGAGTAGCTGGGAGTGTAGGCACACACCATGCCCGGCACACACCATGCCCGGCTAATTTATTTTTTGTAGAGATGGGGGTCTCACTATGTTACCTAGGCTGGTCTTGAAGTCCTGGCCTCAAGCAACCCTCCTGCCTTGGCCTTCCAATGTGCTGGGATTACAGATGTGAGCCATTATGTCCAGCCTACAATGCTTTTTTTTTTTTTTTTTTTTTTTTGAGATGGAATCTCACTCTGTCACCCAGGTTGGAGTGCAGTGGCACAATCTCAGCTCACTGCAACCTCTTCCTCCTGAGTTCAAACAATTCTTCCACCTCAGCCCCTTGAGTAGTAGCTGGGACTACAGGTATGCGTCACCACGCCTGGCTATTTTTTGTATTTTTAGTAGAGATGGGGTTTTGCCATGTTGGCCAGGCTGGTCTGGAACTCCTGACCTCAGGTAATCTGCCCGCCTCAGCCTCTCAAAATGTTGGGATCGGCCGGGCGCGGTGGCTCAAGCCTGTAATCCCAGCACTTTGGGAGACCGAGACGGGTGGATCACGAGGTCAGGAGATCAAGACCATCCTGGCTAACACAGTGAAACCCCGTCTCTACTAAAAAAACAAAAAACTAGCCGGGTGAGGTGGCGGGCGCCTGTAGTCCCAGCTACTCGGGAGGCTGAGGCAGGAGAATGGTGTAAACCCGGGAGGCGGAGCTTGCAGTGAGCCGAGATCCAGCCACTGCACTCCAGCCTGGGCGATAAAGCAAGACTCCGTCTCAAAAAAAAAAAAAAAAAAATGTTGGGATTACAGGCATGACCCACCATGACTGGCCTACACTGCTTTTTTTTTTTTTTTTTTTGAGATGGAGTCTCACCCTGTTACCCAGGCTGGAGTGCAGTGGCGTGGTCTAGGCTCATGGCAACCTCTGCCTCCCAGGTTCAAGCAATTCTCCTGCCTAAGCCTCCCAAGTAGCTGAGCCTACAGACATGTACTACCACACCCAGCTAATTTTTGTATTTTTAGTAGAAACAGGATTTTGTTGTGTTGGCTGGGCTGGTCTCGAACTCCTGACTTCAAGTGATCTGCCTGCCTCAGCCTCCCAAAGTGCTGGGATTACAGGCGTGAACCACTGCACCCGGCCTACACTGCTTTTAAGTCTTACATTGTGCACCAGAGAAGAGTCAAACAAAGCAAAATTAGCGGCAGAAAGCACCCCCTTGTTCCTCTGTACCCACTACCCAGGTGTATCGCAGAGCAGACACGGTGAAAGTGTGCACGCTCAGGAAAGGCACAGGAACTGACATGTTACCAAGGTCCCTGCAGGGGCAGAAAGCAGGCCCTGAGAGGCACAGATGCCAAAAATGATGGTCAGGAATCAATGGGGAAGCGTGTTTGTGCAGCGCTATTGGCATCTGACGTGTTTGTTATAATTGGCTCCCGCCAGCCCTGTCTCCTTTATTAATTGCACGTATTCCTCTTGACGAAAGTGACATGCCGATGGCAGCGACGTGGGCTTGAAGACGAGGGTGCCTTTCGATCTAAGCCTAAAGTCACATTTGTGACCCGAACCTAAGACAGAGAGGAGCCCAAAGGTCACTTCTCCTCCAGGAATGTCTGGATGGGTGGCTTATTGGAGCCACTCGCCTAATTGTACCACCTTGAAGTAACCACATAGTGATAGTTTTCCTGCGTCCCTTAAATCATGATGCTCGATAGGATGACTCTGCCTGAAGCCCGCCGGCAGCTGGAGTTTCATTCTGCAGACAAGGAAAACAAAGCCATTCCAAAAACTTTCAGAATTCAGCCGCTCAGTTCACCAATGAATGCTAAGATCGTGGGCTCAAGTTCAAGGAGAAACAGGATGTGCACATGATAGTAAAGTATCAAAACAAAAACAGTGATCTGGCTGAGCGCAGTAGCTCATTCCTATAATCCCAACACTTTGGGAGGCTGAGATGGGTGGATCACCTGAGGTCAGGAGTTCGAGACCAGCTTGGTCAAAAAGGCAAAACCCCATCTCTGCTAAAAATACAAAAATTAGCTGGGCGTGGTGGCGCATGCCTGTAATTTCAGCAACTCAAGAGGCTGAGACAGGAGAATCCCTCGAACCCGGGAGGCAGAGGTTGCAGTGAGCTGAGACTGCGTCACTGCATTCCAGCCTGGGTGACAGAGCAAGACTGCGTCTCAAAACAAAAACAAACAAAAAAAAATTGATCTTCTTTGAGGCTGGGCACAGTGACTCATGCCTATAATCCCAACACTTTGGAAGGCCGAGGCAGGAAGATTGCTTGAAGCCAGGAGTTCAGGACCAGCCTGGACAATGTAGCAAGACCCTGTCACTACAAAACATACAAAAGTTACCTGGGTGTACTGGCAGGTGCCTATAGTCCCAGCTACTTGGGAGGCTAAGGTGGGAGGATCGCCTGAGCCTAGGGAAGTCGAGGCCGCAGTGAGCTGAGATTGCGCCACTGCACTCCAGCCTGGGCAACAAGGAGACCTTGTCTCAAAAAAAAAAAAGAAGAAGAAAAGAAAAAATGTGACTGGGCATGGTGACTCACACCTGTAATCTCAACACTTTGGGAGGCCAAGGCACGCAGATCACCTGAGGTCAGGAGTTCAAGTCCAGCCTGGCTAACATGGTGAAACCCATCTCTACCAAAAATACAAAACTAAGCCGGGCATGGTGGCGGGCGCCTGTAATCTCAGTTACTCAGGAGGCTGAGCCAGGAGAAGCACTTGAACCCGGGAGTCAGAGTTTGCAGTGAGCCGAGATTGAGCCGCTATACTCCAGCCTCGGCGACAGAGTGAGATTCTGTCTCAAAAAAAGAAAAAAGAGAAAGAAAAAAGAAGATGCCGTGTCTAAGTGGACCCATGCAGTTCAAACCTGTGTTGGTCACAGTCAACTGCACTTCATAAGAAAAGGTTTTTTGTTTTTGTTTTGAGACGGAGTCTCGCTCTGTCGCCCAGGCTGGAGTGCAGTGGTGTGATTTCGACTCACTGCAAGCTCCACCTCCTGGGTTCACGCCATTCTCCTGCCTCAGCCTCATGAGTAGCTGGGACTGCAGGTGTCTGCCACGATGCCCAGTTAATTTTTATATTTTTAGTAGAGATGGGTTTCACCGTGTTGGTCCGGCTGGTCTTGAACTTCTGACCTCAGGTGATCTGCTTGCCTTGGCCTCCCAAAGTGCTGGGATTACAGGCATGAGCCACTGCACCTGGCCAGAAAAAGGTTTTAAAATGTTTACAAACGAGAAAGAAAAACAGCCAGGCTTTTCCATCACCTTCTGGAGCCACCTGAGGTCACTGCCTTGCTGCACTGCATCCTCATAACTGCTCAATCAATAGCTACATCTTTATAGTAAATAATTGTGTCCGTGGGGCTTTATTGGTCTCTGGCACGGGAGTTGTCAGGAGCACTTTCGTCAGCAGAGCAAAACCATTGATTTTCTGCCCATTCGTCCAGGGCACAAATTGGCCAGTTGCCGGAGGCCGGGATCAGAACTGGAGGGACCAGCTCCAGAACCCAGAACCCCTCCCAGCACTGGTCCCAGCAAGGGTGGATGAAACGGTCTCTCCCCAGTCAATCACATTCCGGTGCAGTGTAACTTCCAAGAAAGAGGCCGGACAAGGCTGGGCGTGGTGTCTCACGCCTGTAATCCCAGCACTTTATGAGGCCGAGGCGGGTGGGTCACTTGAGGTCAGGAGTTCAAGACCAGCCTGGCCAACATAGTGAAACCCTGTCTCCACTAAACATACAAAACTCAGCCGGGCGTGGTGGCACACTCCTATAATCCCAGCTACTCGGAAGTCTGAGGCAGGAGAATAGCTTGAACCTGGAGGTGGAGGTTGCAGTGAACCAAGATTGCACCACTGCACTTCAGGCTGGGTGACAGAGTTAGCTTCCATCTCAAAAAAAAAAAAAAGAGGCCGAGTGTGGTGGCTCACACCCGTAATCCCAGCAGTTTGGGAAGCTGAGGAGGGTGGATCATGATCAGGAGTTCAAGATCAGCCTGGCCAACATGATGAAACCCCATCTCTACTAAAAATCCAAAAAAAAAAATTAGCCGGCGCGGTGGCGGGCGCCTGTAGTCCCAGCTACTCAGGAGGCTGAGGCAGGAGAATGGCGTGAAGCTGGGAGGCGGCGCTTGCAGTGAGCCCAGATCGCGCCACTGCACTCCAGCCTGGGCCACAGAGCGAGACTCGCCTCAAAAAAAAAAAAAAAGATGAATTGTAAAATTTGTAAAATGCATGTTAATATTTTAAACGTTTCTTGTTCTTTACTTAGAATGACACAAAGTAGCAAACAGAACCACCATGACAAGCTGGGAGAGGAAGGAGAGAAGGAAAAAGGGATGGTGGAGAAAGGGAAAGCTTTCTACATTAGCACCTTTCACAGCACTTTGTTTCTGATTTTTCATTTTGCACTAGGCCCTGAAAATTATTTATGTAGCCAGCCTTGGATATAATTCACACACAGAAAAGCTCTTTGGGGCTTTCAGTAATTACTTTTTCTTTTTTTTTTTTTTTTTTTTTTTTGAGACGGAGTCTCGCTCTGTCGCCCAGGCTGGAGTGCTGTGGCCGGATCTCAGCTCACTGCAAGCTCCGCCTCCCGGGTTCACGCCATTCTCCTGCCTCAGCCTCCCGAGTAGCTGGGACTACAGGCGCCCGCCACCTCGCCCGGCTAGTTTTTGTATTTTTTTAGTAGACGAGGTTTCACCGTGTTAGCCAGGATGGTCTCCATCTCCTGACCTCGTGATCCGCCCGTCTCGGCCTCCCAAAGTGCTGGGATTACAGGCTTGAGCCACCGCGCCCGGCCTCTTTTTTTTTTTTTTTTTGAGACCGAGTCTCACTCTGTTGCCCAGGCTGGAGTGCACTGGCACGATCTCAGCTTGCTGCAACCTCCACCTCCCAGATTCAGGTGATTCTTATGCCTCAGCCTCCTAAGTAGCTGGGATTACTGGTGCGTGCCACCACGCCCAACTGATTTTTGTATTTTTAGTTTCACCATGTTGGCCAGGCTGGTCTCAAGCTCCTGACCTCAAGTGATCCGCCTGCCTCGGCCTCCCGAAGCGCTGGGATTACAGGTGTGAACCGCCACACCCGGCCATTCTGGGCTGTTTTTGAGCTCACCAAGAGTTGAACAGTGACCTCCCCGGGACCAGGGGAGTCCTGAATATGCCTCCTTTGACTCGTCCAAGGCTTGCCAGCAATTCTGGACCCTTTGCCGTGCCCTCCCCAGGCCTGCATGCGTCCCCTAACTGTGCACCCCGATAGGGCCAGCCAGTGATGGATGTCCTAGAGCCTCTGATCATCCTTGCACAAGGGGGCTGCCTCCCTTCCCAACCAGAGTCCAGACAGTGAAACCAGGGCCAGACAGTCTCCAGATGCTTCTCCCCAAAAACCCGGCATGCTTGGCAGGAGTCCCCTCCCCTGCTGCGCATCCATCCTCAGCAGGAGACTGGCTTTTCATCAGATAGGCCGTCGTCCTCCCTCGTGGGAGACAGAAAAGATGATAGTATCTAACCACGGGAGGCTGTCGGGTCCGGCCGGCAATCCCCCCGCACGCAGGGCCGGCTCACAGAGCGCCGGGAGCAGAGACGAGGAGAACAAGGTCCGCGATTGTTCTCTGCGGCCCAATGGGAGCTTGCTTCCCCATCATCAGAACTCTCGTGTATGGAATCCTGCTGGCAATAGCTTTGCATTAACGGTTTTGGTTGACTGTTTTTGGCGGCTCCTCCAGCAAAAAGCACACTCAATGTGGCTGAGATTAGGCAGCATGAAAAGAATTCCTCTGCCTCCCAGCCAGAGCCTGGCTTTGAGGGGGAGGATCTTGTCCTGTATGTCCCCGGAAGCCTCAGCAGCACTGGTTGTTGGCGACTGCGTTAGAAGAGTCTCATCATTCCTCAAGAGGTGGGGCTGGCCGGCTCACGCATGTAATCCCAGCACTTCGGGAGGGTGAGGCGGGCGGATCACTTGAGGTCAGGAGCTCGAGACCAGCCTGGACAACATGGTGAAACCCCATCTCTACTGCAAATACAAAAATTAGCCAGGTGTGGTGGCGGGCGCGTGTAATCTCAGCTACTCAGGAGGCTGAGGCAGGAGAATCGCTTGAACCCAGGAAGCGGAGGCTGCAGTGAGCCGAGATCGTGCCACTGCACTCCAGCGTGGGCAACAGAGTGAGACCCTGTCTCCAAAAATAAAAATTAAAAAAAAAAGAGGTGGGGCAGAGCGTCCCAGGCCCCAGGGCTCCGCAGCAGGGTGTCGCCTGCAGGTGGTACATGCACCTGAGGGTCTCCGTGGCCTTGGTGTTCTGCTCGTCGTCCTGTCTCCCCGGTGGCTGCCATGCCAGAGTCCTCTGACAGGCAGGACCTACCGCCAGCCCAGATGGAGATGCAGGGCTTGGCACCCTGGTCTAGAGGGTAGGGCCCCACCTGTGAACCCCAGCAGACAGGCAGCCTCCAGGGGCCACCGTGGGCCCTGCCGGGCATGTCCATCCTCACCCACCCACGATTTTGACCAAACCTCTTTTATCCAGGCCAGCGTGCCTCACACAACCCATGCCCCCAAGTCATCCACAGTCTTCCCTTAACTCCCTGCACCCACCCTGGGAGACCACCAGGGAGATGGAGTACGGCGGGACCAGCCCTGCTCAGGGAGGAGCCGCCCCCCGCCCCACAACATGGGCCCAGCCCTGGGACCAGAATGAGCCTGAGCACAGCTCACATCTGAGACGCATCCCCGGGACGGTGGCTTCAGAGGGAGTGGCTTCCGGGCACAGAGCCTTGGACACAAGGCTGGTGTTCTGTGTTTTCTTAGATGTGGCATTTGTCCATTTGGCATCCATTAATCACAGGGCCAAACTAACAGCTACATAGTTTCCATCTTCCCTGCCCTCCAGAGTCCGCCTCTGAACCACCTCCTTATCTAACTCTCACAGCACAAGCTCACGTCCCCTGCCCTCAGTCACCAAGGGCCAAGTGCCAAACAACCAGGGACAGCAAAGGTCCCAGAGCCCACTGGAATTACTCAGACTGACCAGCCCCGAGCCATTTCCCCACCCTGCCCTGCCTTTCCCCTGGAAACCCCTGGAAAGGCTCTGACCTTGGCTCCCCTGGCTCCTGTCTGCTCCTGACCAGCCCTGGAGCTCCCTGCACTGGCCCCAGGGACCCCAGCCCAGCACACACCCTCCTCCAATTAAGTGCCTCACTTAACGACAGGCTATGGTCTGAAAAATGCATCATAAGGTGACTTTGTGTCATGGAAACATCACAGAGTTCACTGGCACAAATTTAGATGGCCAGGTGCAGCATCTCACACCTGCAATCCCAGCGCTTTGGGAGGCTTGAGGGAGGAGAATCACTTGAGCTCAGGAGTTTGAGACCAGCCTGAGCAACAGAGCAAGACCCTATTTCTACAAAAAGAAAGAATAGAAAAAATTAGCCAGGCATGGTAGCATGTGCCTGTAGCCCAACTACTCAGAAAGCTGAGGCAGGAGGATTGCCTGAACCCAGGAGTTCAAGACTGCAGTGAGCTGTAATAGCACCACTACACTCCAGCCTGGGTGGCAGAGCAAGACCCTGTCTCTACAGAAGAAAAAAACAAAAAGGTCAGACATGGTGGCTCACACCTGTATTCCCAACATTTTGAGAGGCCAAGGTGGGTGGATCACCTGAGGTCACGAGTTTGAGAACAGCATGATCAACACGGCAAAACCCTGCCTCTACTAAAAATACAAAAATTGGCCGGGGACGGGGGCTCACACCTGTAATCCCACCACTTTGGGAGGCTGAGGCGAGTGGATCACGAGGTCAGGAGACCAAGACAATCCTGGCTAACACAGTGAAACCCCGTCTCTACTAAAAATACAAAAAAAAATTAGCCGGGCGTACTGGCAGGCGCCTGTAGTCCCAGCTACTTGGGAAGCTGAGGCAGGAGAATGGCGTGAACCCGGGAGGCAGAGCTTGCAGTGAGCTGAGATTGTGCCACTGCACTCCAGCCTGGGCAACACAGAGAGACTCCATCTCAAAGAAAAAAAAAAAAAAAAAAAATTAGCTGGGCATGATAGGGGGCGCCTGTAATCCCAGCTACTTGGGAGGCTGAGGTTGCAGTGAGCCGAGATCATGCCACTGCACTCACAGCCTGGGCAACAAGAGTGAAACTCCTTCTCAAACAACAACAACAACAACAAGAAACCTAGACGGTAGAGCCTACTACACATCTTGGTTACATAAATTAAAATCCAGAGGGCACGTTTTGAGATGGGTGGTTTTCATCCTAGATCTCTGGCCCTCATTTCGGGTCCAGGATCTTCACTGTCAGATGGAGAGTCCCGAGAAAGAACCATCTAGAGGCAGTATCTGGAGAGAATTCTAAGTCACGAAACAGAACTCTTGCCTTCAGAAATACTAAGTGCCCCAGCAGCCCAGTGGGGCTCAGATGTGCCCTATCCAGTGTGCCGGGAAAGTGGGTCCCTTATGCCACCTGGGCCAGCTCTTCCGTCCCCACTTTGCTTTTTTTTTTTTTTCCTGACATGGAGTCTGTTGCCCAGGCTGGAGTGCAGTGGTACGATCTCAGCTCACTGCAACCTCTGCCTCCCGGGTTCGAGCAATTCTGCCTCAGCCTCCCAAGTAGCTGGGATTACGAGGCACATGCCACCCTGCCTAGCTAATTTTTTGTATTTTTAGTAGAGAGGGAGTTTCGCCATGTTGGCCAGGCTGGTCTTGAACACCTGACCTCAAGTGATCCGCCCGCCTCTACCTCCCAAGGTGCTGAGACTGCAGGCCAGAATTTTTCTTAGGTACCCTCCATCACCCCACCCCATTTGTCTGTCTCCCCGCTACCCTCGAGGAAGCGGCAGTCTGCCTGCCTGGCATGGCTGGTCCCACTCCAGGGTGCAGGTAAACGTCATCTCTCCGCCGGGCTCTCCTGCCGGGGCTCTCCCCAGCCTCAGCTCCCCCTCAGCCCTGTGCCGTGTCCTCTGCCATTCATGCTTTCTTGGCAGTTGGGTGGTTTGCTCGTCTCCCCCAACGCTGGGCCTCCGCGTGGTCCTCCTACCTTGCCCTGCGAGCTCTCAGAAGCACACGCTCTAGCCCCGGGTGCCTGTTGGCAGAAGGAAATCCACTGTGGGGCTCTCTCTGCCACTGTCCCTGAGCCTCCTCCTCCCCTTTCTCCAGACCTTCAGTCAGGCTCCACCCCGACTCCTAGAGCCGCACTGTTGCACCAGGGAGCACAGACAGAGGAGGGGCCCACGTGCCGGCCGAGGGAATAAGGCAGGCATGCAGGACACAGCAAGAGCAAGCTCAGAACCCGAGAGCCCCTGAGAACGTGAAAGGAGTCTGGGCTTCAGGAGTGGGGAGAGAGGCCTGGGGCCCCTGGTTCTGGACGGCCCCTGTGCCCGGGGCTGAGCTGGCCACTCTGGTCAGGGCATGGGGCTGGAGGGTCAGGGTGAGGCGGGCTCTAGTTTCCTCCCTCCCGGGCCCCTCAGTGTGGCCGTGCAGGGCAGAGCCAGGGGAGGGAAGGGGAAGCTGGCTCCCCGGGGTGAAGCCTGGATTGTGGGGTGCCATGGTGGGCAGCACCTGTGAGTCCCCTTTGTCCAGAAAGAGGGGTGCTTTGGGAACTTCCTGCAAGGGGCGCTGGCACTGGCCCTGCCCAGGGACACTGATGGCTCCTGGCTGCGCAGAGCTGCCCCCAGGGCTACAATGGATAAAACAGAATAAAACAGATTCATCCAGGAACCCGAGGCTGCTCCTGCACCCCTGCCTCCCACCGCACCCTCTGGCTTAAGCGTTGGTCCCAATGACAGAGACCTCAGAAGTCAGCCCTTGCCAGTTTGAGAGGAAACTTCTAGAAAAGGAGCGTCCCGCAGAAATGAAGCCCCACATTCCTGAGGTCAGCAAATTTGCAGCCCCTCCCCGCACAGCTTCTGCAGGGACAGAGGAGACTAGTGCAGCAGCCAGCTGCTGTGGCTGCCCTGGAGAAAACATGCCAGGCCTTCCTGGGGTCCCCGGCCTGCCCTGGGCTGTGGCGAAGCCCCTGCAGAGGAACCCGCGTGGAAATCACAACCCCACAGCTCCTTAGGGGAACAAGGCGCCCAGGACAGGCTGGCAGACAGGAGAAGGGGCTCAGGTCTGGGGAGTCAGGAAAGGGGTGGGGACAGGAGCTCCAAGGGGACTCAATTCATTTTAAGTCACTCAAGGCCCTCTCACCCGTGGCCTGGCCCCCTCCTGGAGCCCAGGATCCAGATCATCTCAGGCTTGCGAGGGGCTTCTAGATCTGGCCACATGGCCCAGGGAAAACAGGCCTTTCCCCAAACAACCCCTACTCCTGAACAAAAGGGACTCATAGGCACTGCCCTCCATGGCACCCCACAATCCAGGCTTCACCCCGGGGGGCCAGTTTCCCCTTCCCTCCCCTGGCTCTGCCCTGCATGGCCACACTGAGGGGTCTGGGAGGAAGGGAGCCAGAGCCCACCTCCCCCGACCCTCCAGCCCCATGCCCTGACCACAGGGCAGCCGGCTCAGCCCCGGGCAGAGGGGCCATCCAGAACCAGGGGGCCCAGGCCTGTCCCGCAACGTAGGACAGGGGTCAGCAGCCCCAAATGAGCTCTGAGGACCCCCAAGTCAGGTGATCAACCCAGTGAGGACCCCTGCCCCAGGGGAGGGAGGGAGCCAGATTCCCCCCACAGACCGACTCCCTGCACACGGGGATCTCAGAGCTCCCCAGGGTTGGCCCTCGCAGGAAGGGCTGGTGCAGTGAGAGGCGGGCAAGCTGCTGGCCCTCTCTAGTCTCCTCTCTTCCTCTACAACAGGGCTTCATAAATATTTTCAGGCCCACGGAGAGGGTGGGCCCAGGGGCTGACCCTTCCCTGTCTCCCCTTTGCGACTGGGTTGCTGGAGCCAGGGCCTGCTCGGGGCTTCCACGCCCATGTGTGCAAGGCTCGGGGCAGAGAGATGGTCACCTGGTCCCACCCACCCATCCCGGTGGGCCGGGAGGGCCTGGGCTTTGTAAGGACCCTCGAGGTGGAAGCAGCCTCCTCCCCAGGCTTCTCCGAGCCCCTTCCTGGACTCCCAGGGCTGTGAGGACCCCAACCCATGGCCTACACCATCCTGGTCTGGCTGGGGCAGGAGGGCTGGAGATGGGCTCCCAGGCCCCTTCCTCTCCAGTGGGCGGAACAGGAAGAGGGTAATTGAATCAGCGCTTCTCGCCCCATCTGGAACATTCCAACATGGAAAACCCACAGAGCAGCTGGGGAAGCAATTTAGGGACTTTAATTAAAGGCCGATGACTCTCCCAGGGAGCCTCTCCCCGCACGCAGCCCATAGCTCCCCCCACATCTGTCCTCCGTGTGTTCAGAGGCCCAGCTGGGCACCTCACCGGCACTGGGTGCTGGCGGTTAGGCGGAGTTCCCACTCAGGGGGTGCAGAACACGCCAGCCCACCCTCTCCCCTCGCTGCTTCCAGAGTCTGCCCCTCCAGGCCCTGGGTTCAGGCCCCAAAGCCAGCCAAACCAGTGCCGCACCCCTCACAGCTCTGTGTCGGGAAGGGAACAGTGGGGTCATTTGGTGGACTCAGAAAAGGAACTTCAAACAGAAGGAGAAAAGCAGCAGAGCCTCAGTGAGAGCACAGCTGCCCCCTCAAAGGCTGCCTCCATCTCCGTCAGCACCTACTGCAGGGAAAGGCATTCCAGACAGAGGGAACAGCACATGCAAAGCCTGTGAAGCTGGACAGGCCACGGCAGGTGGAAGGAGCTGGCAGGTGCCAGTGTGGCGGGCATACTTGAATGAAGAGCGCATGTAGGACTGAGGGGCAAGCCGTAGAGGGCTGTCACAGCTGTGACCTGGAGTTTGATTTTCATCCTAGAAGCAATAAGGGGTAAAGGTGGGGATCAGAGTATTTTTTTCTTTTTTTTTTTTTCTTTTTTTTTTTGAGACAGAGTCTCCTCTGTCGTCCAGGCTGGAGTGCAGTGGCCAGATCTCAGCTCACTGCAAGCTCCGCCTCCCGGGTTTACGCCATTCTCCTGCCTCAGCCTCCCAAGTAGCTGGGACTACAGGCGCCCACCACCACGTCCGGCTAGTTATTTGTATTTTTTTTAGTAGAGACGGGGTTTCACCATGTTAGCCAGGATGGTCTCGATCTCCTGACCTTGTGATCTGCCCGTCTCGGCCTCCCAAAGTGCTGGGATTACAGGCTTGAGCCACCGCACCCGGCCCAGAGCATTTTAAAATAATAGTATCTGGTTTATTCTGCGATGGCCCTCCGGCTGCCATCCGGAGAGCTCACAGTAGAACAAAAGAGGTGCTGGGACGATGGTGAGCAGTCCCTGAAATGGCCCAGGCATGAGAAGGATGTGTCCAGGAAGAAGAAATCCACATGCACCAGGCTGGGAACTGGGTCACCAGGGGCCAGGAGCTGTCCTGTCTTCCTTCCCACCCCCACGCCTGGGGCAGGCAGTCGGCGCAGTCTTCACAGAGGGCACCCATGCAAGGGGTGGAGACAGAGCAGCCCAGCCCAGTGATGCCCTCCTGGCAGGGATCCAAGGTGGTCTGTTCCCTCTTCCCAAGGCTGCTGTCAGTCGGGTGGGCCCTTTCCCCTCCATCCACAGCAGAACTTTGAGGTAGGACGGAGGCTGTGCCTGTGACTTGTCCACATCTGGGACCACATTTGCCCGCCATGTTGCCACTGTGGTCGCTGGGAAGGTGCTTGGAGGGGAGCTGGGAACCAGCCTCCAGCCCTGCCTCTGTCCTGGCCTGGGATGGAGGGGCCTGGAGGAAGTGCGTGCCCCTCAGGGCAGCTGCAGAGTGGAACGTCCACTGGGCCCAGAAACTAGCAGGAGGAGGGCTGGGTGTCCAGACGCAGCCCCTCCTGCAAATCCTTCCTCACTGTCTGCATCCCTGGGCCCCAAGACAGGGAGTGGCTCCAAGTAGCTGAGAGGCAGAAAGGCCGTATCAGGGCCTGTGGGACTCAGCGGGGCTGTGGAGACCACAGCCAGTCCCCGTGACAGGCCTGGGGCTAAGCCCAGGCAACCCCGGAAGTCATCGTCAGGGCAGCTGGTGGGCACCTGGCAGACAGCACGTGGCCAGGAGCAGATGAGAGTCATTCCCGAGGGGACCCTCCCGCTCCCAGGACACAGGGGTGGACAGGGCACCTCAGCCTGCCTGAGTCTGGCCTCAGTTATGAGCAGGCAGCTGGACTGCAGAGGGCCACTGATTCCAGCCCTGTTTGTTCTGTGCCCCAGGGGCGGGCACAGAACAAACACAGCGGAACTGGGGCAGCAGGGACCTGGGGGAGTAGGTGGGGCCTGAACGGGTGGGGCCTGAGAGTGGGTGGGGCCTGAATGGGTGGGCCTCTGCAGAGAAGGCTAGGAGGCTATTAATCATCGCCCTGTGCACACACCCAACACTCACTGACCTCACCAACACTCAGGCAATTCCACAAGGCTCCAGAAGGAAGCGTCCACTTCACACCTGGATTCCGGATCAGCAGAGGTGGTGGGTGCAGACCTGACTTTATTCCTGCCCCACCACTCCACAGAGCAGCCTGTGGCCTCAGTTTCCTCATCCTGAACACGAGGACAACCCTGCCTGGCCTCCCAGAGCTGAGAAGAGAGCCCGACCACGGCCCCCAGCATCACTAGGGCTAAACTGCATGTCGTTGGGCAGGCCCTAAGCCTCTCTGAGCTCACACGCTAGACCTGACCAGGCACACCGCCCACCTCCGAGGGTGTATAAAGAATGAGTTTTGAGCTGGGTGCGGTGGCTCACGCCTGTAATCCCAGCACTATGGGAGGCCGAGGCGGGCAGATCACGAGGTCAGGAGATCGAGACCATCCTGGCTAACCCAGTGAAACCCCGTCTCCACTAAAAAAAAAAAAATACAAAAAATTAGCCAGGCGTGGTGGTACATGCCTGTAATCCCAGCTACTTGGGAGGCTGAAGCAGGAGAATTGCTTGAATCCGGGAGGCGGAGGTTGAAATGAGCAGAGATGGCACCACTGCACTCCAGCTTGGGCGACAGAGCGAGACTCCGTCTCAAAAAAAAAAACAAAAAAAAAACGGTGGTATGAGGCACACAGTCAGTGCCCCATGGAGTTCGCTGGTATGGTTATCACATCCCCGGGGGCAGTGCCTCCACCCTCCAACCTCGAGGTTTTGTGGAAAAATCTGGGTCCGAGCTTTATTCCTTAAATATTCCTCTCTGCCCAGCACGTGCATGCAGCCTGCTCTGGCCGGGTGAGCGGATGTCAATCAAGGTGCTGAGCATCCCCAGGGCACCGCTCAGCCCCAGCCAAAGTCCTGGCCGGTCATCTGGTAGAACTTGCGGTTGAAGGGCCGGTAGAACTCCTGCAGGCGCCGGACCACGGCTGCGGGCACACGCGGGTGTGGCCGGCCCTTGGACTTGCCCAGGCAGCGGGAACGGCTGCCACCCTGGGCCTTCTTGAGGCAGGGGAAGCCCTTGGTGGCGTTGAAGTAGAAGTGCTTGTCCGTGACGACCCGTTTCAGGCCCAGGAAGTCCTGCACGCGACCGACCTCTCCAGCCGGGTCGCTGACCAGACGCTCCCCGCTGACAAACAGGAAGTGGGACAGGGGAAAGTATTGCAGCCAGTGGTCCAGGTGCTGAGCGTACAGGCCGATGCGGACGGCGCTCCAGGCTGTGTCCACAGGGCCCAGGCCGTGGCGGAAGGCCAGGGCGCGGAAGCTGGGCAGGCCCGGGGTCTTGGAGAGCGTCTGGGCGTAGTCGGAGATGGCCCGGGTCACCGGGTTCCTCACAACCACAATCAGCTTCATGTCCGGGGACATGGCGTGGATGCGGCGGGGGGCCTCCCGCGTCACGAAGTAGCTGGGGGTCTTCTCCATGGTGATCTGCCCATCCAGGGTTCGGGGCATCAGACTCCTGCGGGATGGGTGCAAGGAGAGGGGGTCTGAGCCTACTCAGCTCTAGACCGACCCCTAGGGGCCCGGGACCAAGGCCCCCTTATGCCCGGGAAGCCCAGGCCTCCAAGGTGGGCAAGACTTCCTCTCTGCTCGGGCCCACCCCTCCTAACCTGTGCGACTGGTTAGCCTGGAACATGGACTGTGAGGGTGCTCAGCCCAGCGCCGGCCTGCAGCGGGGCCTGTTCCGCCGGCCTGCCCCACCTGCTGCTGCACTGAGGATAAGAGGATGATGGTCACTGGCGGGAAGGCACAACATGCTCCTCACCAACCACATATCTTCCTTGTGCAATCCCTGCCATCCTCGCTTCCAGAGCCTGCTCCCTCCCACTGGACGCACACTTTCCTGGAACTAGGCTGCCCCTAACTCCTTTCTCATCCCAGACCAAGTACCCCGAGGCCTGCCCGCCTAGATCACTCGAGGTCACCCTTTCACTCGGTGGTTGACAGCATCCCCTACATCAGCCCTGCACCAATTATTGACAGTGTCCTCAACAAAAAGTAGCCCTCCCTGCTCCCTCCCTCCCCTGATGTAATTACATCTCTTCCATCTTTCTTTATTTTTTGAGACGGAGTCTTGCTCTGCCACCCAGGCTGGAGTGTGGTGGCGCAATCTCGGCTCACTGCAACCTCTGCCTCCTGGGTTCAAGCGATTTTCCTGCCTCAGCCCCCAGAGTAGTTGAGATTACAGGCGCCCGTCACCACACCCAGCTAATTTTTGTATTTTTAGTAGACAGGGGGTTTCGCCATGTTGGCCAGGCTGGTCTCGAACTCCTCATCTCAGGTGATCCGCCCACCTCGGCTTCCCAAAGTGCTGGGATTACAGGGGTGAGCCACTGCAGCTGGCCTCTCTCCCCGTCTTTAATTGTAGCCCTATGAATTCTCATCAACCTGGGCCCGGACACAGGAGGCCAAAAAGTCACCAGCAGAGCCCAGCACATGTGAGGAAAGTCGGAGACGTGGTGGCGCCAGCCTGAAGATCTTCCCAAGACTCTGGGCCACTGTGGCCCCCCAGATCTTGCAGGTTGCCAGGGTGCCAGGCCAGGGAGGGGGCCTTTCTGAGATTCTCCTCATTCTGACACAGGGGAGGAGGGCACTGACCCAGTTCCAAGGTCCCGGGGGAATCGGCCGACCGCAGCCCAGGACTGTCCCACCTGGGCAGAGAGCCCATCCTGGGTGCCCAGCCCAGGCAGGCCCAGGCACCCCCAGCAGTGCCCCGGGCAGCACCTGCCAGCCAGGTAGTGCAGGGTGAGGTCGGGCAGGGCAGGGAGCGGCAGGTCAGCTAAGCAAACAGCTCCGAGGGAGAGCTGGGGAGGGCTGGGAACTAGGTCGATAGAAACAGGAACTATGTTAGGGAGGGGATGCCCTGCTGGTCATGCCCAGCCCTGCCTCCTGCCCTCTGAGGGGGCTTCCCCCACCCCTGCTGACAGCCCCAGGACCAGCCCCTGCCAGGAGGCTGCCCTGCCAGGAGTGACCGCCCCAGACTCGAGCCCCTGGGAGGCAGGTCCTGAGTTCCCTTTTCCTGCTCAGACCCCCAGGGAAACACAGGCTGGGCCAGAGGCAGCTGCACAGATCCCAGGGCGGAGAGCGCTGGAGGTGGGAGGGAGGATGTGTGAGGACAGCAGCAGGAGAGAATCCAGGCTTCCCCCACAACACCCACCAGGAGCGGGGCAGAGTGGGGATGGGAGGCACGGGAACCTTCCCGCCCCGCAGAACCAGGCCCTGGGCAGAGCTGGCCTACAGACAAGTCCTCCTCCATCTTGGTGACAGAAGGAGCTGGGCCTCCCTCCACCCACTCGCTGCCACTTCAGAAGCAGCCACAGGGAGACTGGGAGGGGCAGGGGTGCTGGGGGTGAGCGTGGGGCTCAGCCCTCCCTCTTCCCACTCTTGGGGGCTGCCTCCTTCCAGCCTACCTGGAAGGGCGGTGTTGGTCCCAGAGCCCCTGCACTCCCCGCCCCACCTCTCACAGCTGCAGCCGGCATGGGAACCGCACCCAGCGTCCCAGGGACAAACACAGAGGCCTTAGATGGTGACAGTACCAAGGTCTGAGGACTGACAGCTCAGGGGCACCCCCATCCCTGAGAGGAGGTCATGAGAAGGGGAGGCACCCCCAGCCCCTGCCGCAACCACCACGGGACCACGCTGACGATGCCCACAGAGAGAAACCCGGCCAGTGCTGGGAGGCAACAGACCCCAGGCATCATCCGAAGTCACTGCCTGCCTTTCCCCTCGGCCCTTCCCTCCCGTCTGGACGTTCTTGACCCCAGGCACCAAGCGAGACCAGAAGCCCACCCCTTTCCTTTCCCAGAAGGCACACCAGTGACTCTGAATATCCTCCTCTTCCCGCCTGGTGGAGGGACCAGCACCAAAACAGGAATGTTCGCCCTGCCAGGCCTCCTCTCCAAAGAGTCAGAGAGAGCTCGGAAGGGGGATGGAGTTCCCGGACCCCCTGCCGTGGAAGGGCGGTGGGAACACAGAGAGGCGGCAAGGGCTTTCCAGGCCCCCTCTTTGCACAAACCAGCTCAGAGATCAGAGATCTTTGGGATCAATTACTTTCCCTCCCCAGGCATCTGAAGCCTGTCCTAGCCCGGGTGTGGATGAGATGGGAGAGACGGCGGAGGAGGGAGAGGAGCAAGACTGGACCCCGGTGTGACAAACATCTGACAAGTTGCTATGAGGACCCTCCCTTCCTGCGGAGCCCACCTCATCTGGTGTGCATTTCCCTGTGGCTTTCATCCAGCCCCGGGCAACCGTCCCTCCTCCGTCTCAGCCTCCCTCCTCCTGCCCCACACCTCGGGTCTGAGACTCACAGATGCCAAAAGGGCCTGGCAGATGCCAGAGTCAGAAAGTGCAGGGGGACTGCATCCTCCACAGGAGCCGAGATCCCTCCCCGCTACGTACTCAGACCCCACTCCGTGCACCCACTGCTCTTGCAAACCAGGAACTAAGGGGTTCCCCTACCTACCCTGCTCCTTGCCTCTTCTTGCTTTTCTTTCGTTTGTTTCTGAGACAGAGCTGCACTCCAGCTGACTCCTGTCTCCCAGGCTGGAGGGCAGTGGCACTATCTCAGGTCACTACATCCTCTGCCTTCCGGGTTCAAGCGATTCTCCTGCCTCAGCCTCCCAAGTAGCTGGGATTACAGGCACCCACCACCATGCCTGGCTAATTTTTGTATTTTAGGTAGAGATGGGGTTTCACGACATTAGCCAGGCTGGTCTCAAACTCCTGACCTCAGGTAATCCACCTGCCTCAGCCTCCCAAATTGCTGGGATTACAGGCATGAGCCACTGTGACTGACCCTCCTCTTGCTTTTCTAAAAGATTACTGTCAAGGTACAGCCCCCATTTGCCCCCAGACAGGGCACCCTTCGCAGATGGAGACCTTGGGGAGTCTGCGTGAACCCCGCACCTGGCAGACACAGGTGCTTCACTAGTGGGTGAACAGCTAAGCATGTGCTGAGCTCGGGGGCACTTGTGAGCTACAGTCCCCAAGGGGGAGGCCCCTCAAGAGCCTGGATGAGCTGACTGAGGTGGAGAGGTGGGAAGCAAGGCCTATGGCCAAAGTCAACCCAGGACCCACCTGCCGAGGCCACTGGAAGGACAGGTCACCGCCTGGAACTAGGTCACTCACAGCCCAGTGGGAGCAGTGGCCCAGAGACTCAACTGGGGGCTCTGGCTACTCCTCTCTGCTCGCCTCCCCACAGCCAGCACCCAGAACAGAGCTTGCAGGCACTGGGGGCCCAGCCCAGGGTCTGAAGAGCAGACAATGTGGCCTTGCAGTTGGGGAAACTGAGACAGGGTGAGAACTTTCAGAGGCCCACTGCAGGCTCGTAGCAGGCTGAAAGGACAGAGGCACAGGCACCGAGGGGCACACCAGCCCCACGTGGCCATGCCCCCTCAGACACCACAAGGACACTGTAGTCCGGAAGCTCAGCGGGCCCAGCTCTACTGGCTCTGCACTGCCCAGTGAGGGGTCAGCACGGTTGGTCCAAGGGAAAACCCCAGAGACCACAGGACCTGACCCTTGGAATTCTCCATACCCACCCCTTCCCCTTCTAAAACACGAGGAAGTCAAGAGTCTACCAGAGCAGTCACCCTTCTGTACCCCGCTCCAACCCCGGGCACGTCAGTGTCCCTGGAACCCTACCCCCCGGGCTAAGGAGCTGACCCCTAGGCTGGGCCTGGCCTTGGCTGCCTCTCATCCTCCCCAGACTGATCCCCCAGGGCTGGACACATGCCCAGGGCGGGCCTGGACTGGCCTCAGGAGCCTGGGCTCTTCCAGAACCCTCTAGGGCTAAACCCAACCCTAGCTTCCCCTGTGGCTCCTCACAGTCCAGCTCAGATCCCACCCCAGTCTCTTGTCAAAGCTCATGGGGTCAGGGGTGGCTCTGAAGTGTTTACTCCACTTAACTGCACAACCTCAACCCAAAGCCCCTTCTCCCTTTCTCCCTCCCGCCCCTCCGCTCCTCCCCAACTTCTAGCTTGGCAGCCCCTCCTCCCCTCCTCCCTGCAGCAGGGATTAGGGATGCATTCTGACCCCTGCCTGCCGTCAGGGGAGTGAGGTCTCTCCCTGGAGCCTGAGCTGAGGATGACTGATTCAGCCAGGTGAGCCCCGGGATGGACTCCACGTCCCCCAGCCACCACCTGACTTCCCCAGTACCCCACACCGGCACCAGCCCTTCAGATCTCAGAAGCGAGCCCCTCTCCTCTCACAGAGCCCCTCCCTGCCTACCCTCCAAATCCAAGAGTAGTTTTAGTACAAAAGACAAAGCTCACAAATAGGGGTAGGCGTGAGGGGAGGAAGAGGATCAGAGGATCAGGAACAGTGAAACTGGGGCACCTGGAGAAGTGTCTGGGTCCTGCCACCTCAACTGACTCCCCAGGTGGCCTTGGGCAGGGTCCTCTCAGCAGGGGTTGGTCCAAGCTTGGGGATGAGCAGCCACCAGCGGGGGCTGCTTCAGCTGGGGCTGCGCGCTCCCCACATTCCACTGCCACACCCCATGTCCATCACGGGTAGAGGCAGGACAGCCACAGAGCCCCATGCATGGGGCTGGACTCACCCTGGGCACTCCCCGAAAGGCAGTCTCCTCCTTTCCAAAGCCCAGACTTTCTCCGGACTCCCAGGACCACCAAGAAGGATTCCATTGCCCAGACTCAGGGGTCTTGGGGAGGAAGGACGCTTTCTAGGTGGCTGCCTAGAACCTAGAGGCCCCTTTCTACGGTACCTGGCCAGCGGTCAGAGTCACACCTCCTTGCCCAGAGTGACAGGGAGGGAGAGGCATTTTTAACGCTGCCAGGTAGTCCCACGGGCTGGAAACGACCTCCGGGCTGGGATGGCACCGCCTCCCCCAGTCCTGCCGGGTCCCTCAGCAGAGGGAACGGAACCAGGGCTTTCCCCAAAGTTTTCAAAGTTTCAGGAAATCCTAGCTAGGTATCATTCCTTCTTCCGGAGCCATGTCCCCAGGTCAGGCCTGGGCCCCCCACAGGGCGGTCCCAACCCCACTGCCCGGACACCTTGCCCCACTGCTCCCTGGGGCGCACGATGCCCTCCCCGGGAAGGCGCCGGTCAGGGCGGACAGGCCAGGGTGCTCACCGGTACCAGGCGAGGCCGCGCTGGTAGCACCTGTCAAAGAAGTGGGGCTCAGAGCCCAGGGCGCGGACATCGGGGTGCAGCCGCAGGAACTCCAGCAGGGCACGCGTGCCACCCTTCTTCACGCCCACGATGAGCGCCTGCGGGAAGCGCCGGCGGCCGGGACCGCTGGCCACGGGCAGGTCAGGTGCTCCCGGGCGGCGGACCGAGCTGGACGGCTCAGAGGGCGCGGGGGCCGGTGCGGGGGCGCGGGCGGCCGGCGGGCAGCGGCCGGGGAGGACGCGGAGGCAGTAGGCGCCCAGCACTAGAGCCACGAGCAGCAGCGGCGCGCGGGACGCCCGCAGAGCGGCCACTTGCCCGGCCCCGCCGCCCAGGCCGCTGCTACCTGCCATGGGGTCGCGCCGCTCCCAGGCCCGGGAGCGGGGGCGGCAGGCGGGCGCGCATCTCGGCCCGCGTGCCCCCCAGCCCGTGGGTGCCTGGCTTCTGCTCTGCGCTCCGCGGTCCCGCAGCCTGGGAGCGGGCGCAAGGCGGGGCCTGGGCCGGGGGCGGAGTCGGGACGCCTTCCCCCTTTCCCCTTCCCCTCCCCTCCTCCCCACTCCCCCTCCGAGGCCACTGCCTGGGGTGGGACCCGCGGGCAACCACCACCACCCGGGCGCGACTCGAACTGCCGGGACCACCAGGATGCTCCCGCTCCGAAATCCCCGCCCCGGCTCGCTTGACTCCGGCGTCTTCACCCCTGCGCGGGGAGGATGCGGCGGCGGTGGCGGTTCGGGACGCAGGGCAGGGACGGGGCGGCGCGCGGGCCTGGGGACCCTCTGTTTGAAGGCCGATTCCCTCCCCCGCCCCAACTCCGGGACGTGCGCGGCAGGTGCACAGGCCAAGCCTTGGCCTGCGGGAGCGGGAGCCTCATCGCTGGGCCAAAGGGACCGAGGAAGCGCGTCGATTCCGGCACTCAACCTGCCAAGGGAGAAGGAGGCCGGGCCAGCACCCTAATATGCAGAGAGGGGTCCCAGAACGTGTGGGGGGAGTCTGCGGCGGGAATGGCGTGCGTCCTGCACTCCCAACTGACAGTCAGCCTTGCCACACATCGGGGTCACAGCCTGGCGGCTAAGAGGTCAAGTCACCTCTGGTTACTGTTTTAGAATGGAGGGAACAGGCTCAGAGAAAACAGGCTTCCCTCCCAGGGGCCCAGTAGTGAACTGAATTCAGGCCTGAGACATACTCTATCTACTAAGTCACCCCATCTGCCCAGCCTTAGTCCACCTGGCACTCCTCGAGACATCAGTGATGCATTTCGGAAGGTGGCAAAGTGGACCCCACTGGAGGTGTGAAGCACTCAGGGAACCCTGTGCTGGTGAAGTGAAAGAGCTCAGGGCCTCCCCAGGGGCTGCCTCTGAGGGGCGTGAGATTCAGGGGCCTCCCGGCTGGGATCTGTGGGGCGCTGGACACTGCAGGAACTCCACACCCCCAACGCCCAGCACCAGCCTGCAGGGAAGGCAGGTGAGGTGAGCTGGGCTCAGAGAGGGCGAGCAACTTGCGCCATCCCAAGGCAAAGGTGGCATGAGGACCCGGGTCCTCTCTCCGCCTCTGCCTCAGCCTTCCTGGCCACAGGGCTGGCGCCAGGAAGGCACAGGCTCCTCGAAGAGGCCCAGCCTCTTCCCACCCAAGGGCTTGCAGCCCCTGTCCTGGACTCTGCTCATGAATGAGATGTTCTGGCCCTGATGGCATCTGGACAAGTCCCAGCAGCCGGGCTGCCTCAAGGGGTAGAGGGCCTCCACCACCCACAGACATTCCGGAGCTCCTGACCAGCAGCAGCCCTGGCCAGAGGGGGCCACACGGGGCTGACGGGGTGAAGACAACTGACCAGTCCCCCAGCCCAGGCCCCAGACATGCGGGCTGCACCTGCTCGTCTGGGCAAGCCTCCCCAGCAGCCCTATGGGTGGGCAGCGGGCACACTGTGAGGAGAGCATGCTGGCTCACGCTGGGTCACAGGAAGTTCTTCTTCTGGTCTAGCTTGAAATGGCATTGTTCCCGACCGGCTGGCTCGGGGTGGGGGCGGGGGCTCCCACCCTGCAGCACCCACCCCACGGTTTCAGCCATCCCCACGGTCTCAACAGTCCCCACGGTCTCAGCCATCCCCATGGTCTCAGCAGCCCCCACGGTCTCAGCAGTCCCCACGGTCTCAGCCATCCCCACGGTCTCAGGAGTCCCCACAGTCTCAGCCGTCCCCACGGTCTCAGCCGTCCCCACGGTCTCAGGAGTCCCCACGGTCTCAGCCGTCCCCACGGTCTCAGGAGTCCCCACGGTCTCAGCCGTCCCCACGGTCTCAGCCGTCCCCACTGTCTCAGCCGTCCCCACGGTCTCAGCAGCCCCCACGGTCTCAGGAGTCCCCACGGTCTCAGCCGTCCCCACGGTCTCAGGAGTCCCCACGGTCTCAGCCGTCCCCACGGTCTCAGGAGTCCCCACGGTCTCAGCCATCCCCACGGTCTCAGGAGTCCCCACGGTCTCAGCCGTCCCCACGGTCTCAGGAGTCCCCACGGTCTCAGCAGCCCCCACGGTCTCAGGAGTCCCCACGGTCTCAGGAGTCCCCACGGTCTCAGCCGTCCCCACAGTCTCAGCAGCCCCCACGGTCCCAGCCATCCCCACGGTCTCAGCCATCCCTACAGTCTCAGGAGTCCCCATGGTCTCAGCAGCCCCCACTCAGGATTTAAAATTCCAGCACTGGGTTCCTGGTGGCCCCTCCAGCCCCCTGCCCAGCCCAGTATGGTCATTTCCATCTCCTGGCCTTTCCGCTGCCGTCCCCCTGCTAGATGCTTCATCCTTTGTCCCTGCTGAGAGCAGAAGGACTTGTCAGGAGGAACTGACCAGCAGGATGTGGAATGGACTGGGGGCAGGGAGGGAGAGATGCAAGGACCAGGAGTCGGCTGGGAGGGTTCTCCTGGAAGCTGACCCCTCCCTCCATCTGGCACTCGGCTGATGGTGGCTGCACACCTGGGGGTGCCCAGGATGGCAGCACTGGGGCTGTTTATTCAGCAGTGGATCCCCAGCACCTAACAGAGCCTGGCACGCAGTGGACACTCCATTAATGTCACTCAGTGGAAGGGTATGCGTGGGAGGAGAGGTCGGGACGTCTTTCTGGAGGTGACGGCCAGGTGAAGAGGAGGAGAACAGCATTCTATGCCAAGGAACCACAGGGTGAAGGCTCAGCCACGGAGAGCCCCGGGCAGTAGAGGAAGGGGTGGAGCTTAAGGCCCTGCAGGAACAGGGGCGGGGCTTAGAGTCTGGCCTGAGGCTGGTCCAGCCCCGCCTCCTCCTCAGGCTCCCACCAGCTAAATTTTAAATATTTTGTACAGATGGGGTTCTCGCTTTGTTGCCCAGTCTTGAACTCCTGGCTTCAAGCAATGATTCTCTTTCTGTGCCACCAGACCCTTCTTTGTAAAATGAAGACCTCAGTCATGACCCTCAAGAGTCTCTGAAGAGTAACAGCTTTATTGTGATGCAATTCACACACCATACAATCCAGCCATTTGCTGCGTGCAAATCAATGGTTTTCAGTATATTCATAGTTGTGCAATCGTCGCCACAATCAATTTTAGAACGTTTCTATCACCCCAAAAAGAAATCCTGTGTCCATTAGCAATGATGCCCTATTCTCCCCTTCCCCCAGCCCCTGGCAACCACGAATCTACTTTCTGTCTCTATGGGTTTGCCTATTCTGGACATTTCACAGAAAGAGAATCATTGCTTTAAGCCAGGAGTTCAAGACTGGGCAACAAAGCGAGAACCCCATCTGTACAAAATATTTGAAATTTAGCCAGGCACAGTGGCGCACACTAGTAGTCCCAGCACTTTGGAAGGCTGAGGCAAGAGGTTCACTAGAGGCAAGGAATTAAAAACCAGCTTGGGCAACACAGGGACTACCAATCTCTACAGAAAATTTCCAAACTAGTCAAGTGTGATGGTATGCATCTGTAGTTCTAGCTTACTCAGGAGGCTGAGGTGGGAGGATCGCTCGAGCCCAGGAGTTCGAGGCTGCAGTGAGCCGTGATCATACCACTGCATTCCAGCCTGGGCAACAGATGAGATCCCATCCCTAAAAAAAAAAAAAAAAAGAAAGAAAGAAATATGGCCAGGCACAGTGGCTCATGCCTGTAATTCCAGCACTTTGGGAAGCCAAGACGGGTGGATCACTTGAGGTCAGGAGTTCGAGACCAGCCTGGCCAACACGGTGAAATCCTGTCTCTACCAAAAATACATAAATTAGCCAGGTGTGGGCCAGGCGCCATAGCTCATGCCTGTAATCCCAGCACTTTGGGAGGCCGAAGTGGACAGATCACCTGAGGTTGGGAGTTCGAGACCAGCCTGAACAACATGGAGAAACCCTGTCTCTACTAAAAATACAAAAAATTAGCCGGGTGTGGTGGTGCATGCCTGTAGTCTCAGCTACTTGGGAGGCTGAGGAAGGAGAATGGCTTGAACCTGGGAGGCAGAGGTTATGGTGAGCTGAGATCGCCCGATTGCACTCCAGCCTGGGAAATAAGAGCACAACTCCGTCTCAAATAATAATAATAATAATAAATTAGCCAGGTGTGGTGGTACACACCTGTAGTCCAAGCTACTCGGGAGGCTGAGGCACAAGAAGCCCTTGAACCCGGGAGGCAGAGGTTGCAGTGAGCTGAAATTGCACCACTGCACTCCAGCCGGGGAGACAGACTGAGACCCCATCTCTAAAAAGAAAAAAAAAAAAAAGAAAGAGAATCATACAATGTTCATCTTTTTGTGTCTGGCGTCTCTCACTCAGCATGTTCTCCAGGTTCATCCACATTGTGGTGTGTGCCAGTGCCTCATTCCTCTTCATGCCTGAGTAATGCTCCATGGTATGAATGGACCACCTTTTGTTGATTCCCTTATTCGTTGATGGATATCTACGTTGTTTCCACTGTGGGGTTCTTATGAATAATGCTGCCATGAACATTCAGGTATGCAGTTTTGATGGACATGTTTCATGTCTCTAGAGAATAGACCTAGGAGCGGAATTGCTCGACCATATGGTGACTCTGTGTTGAGTGCCTTATGAAGGTTAAATCTGATAATTTCAGGAACTTCTCCATGCTCCTCACACACACAGTAACTTCCTTCCCTCTGCCCCAGGACACCGGAGCAACCAGACTGTAGGGACAAAGGGTGGGAGCTGTCCCCGCACCGAGAGGGTCCCTCACCTCCTGCTCTCTGTCTGAATGCCTCCTCTGCCAAGAAACAGACATCAACAAGCTCCTTCTGCCTAGCCGGACCTCCCAAGGTACCAGGGGTTTTGAGGGTCCACACTGCCCGAGCTCATCTTGACCCCTGTATAAGCCGGACAACCAGACAGATGGTCTGTCCACCCTCCAGCTATCGAACATGCAGATGGTCAGCCTGATGCAGTGACTGGGAAGAGAGGATCTGGGAAGGGAGATGGGCTGTGCTGCCCCAGCTGCTGGGCCCCGTAAACATTGTCCCTTGGAGAGGTGACAAGGAGGGCCAGAGTAGGAGGGGATGGAGAGGGGAAGAGACAGGGAGTCCTGGGGAGCAAGGCCAGGCTGGGAGGAAGGCCCTGCCCTGCCTCAGATCCAGGATGTAGCTTCCTGGCTACATCTGTGCCCCTTTCACAGTCTGTAACTATTTCTTTGTGGGTGATTTTGATCTCTGTCTCCACCTACCCATGACCTGTATAAGGGCAGAAGCAGGGTCAGTCTTCATCCCTTTCATGGCTCCACGCCTGACCAGGGTGACAGCTCATGTTTGTTGAGCGACTGTGCGTGTGTGTGGGTGTCCCTCCCCGACACCCCTCTCCACCTCTTTCCCTGTCTGTCCCCTCCCCAGGGTGGGAACCCCCAGCCTTGGCCCTCACAGGCAAGGGCAGGGCCTGTGAGCCTCGGCCCCACTCTGGAAAGTGATTAGCGGCCCCGTCCTCCACTAGGGACAGCTGGGGTAGATTTCACACAGCGAGGAGGAGCTCCAGGAACTCCCTCCCTGAGAACCACACTCTTCATCCCTGAGACCCGCTCTGCCCTGCTCTGCGCCTCCCGTCAGGATTCCTGGGAGGGGAGCGAGGGGAGGGGGCTGCAGCAGAGGGCGGGCCCAGCTGTCCTTGATTTGTGTGGGGTTTTTCCACTTCAAATGCCTGATTTGCCCGAGCTCATAAAGGATGTGGTTCCCTCCCAGGGAGGGGCCTGTCAGAGAGGCCAGCCCCCCATCCTACCCTTCCCAAGTGCCTGCTGTTCCCAGATCACCCGGGTGGGGACCCAGGCGGGCCAGGAGCCCCTTGCTAGGATGGGGCAAGGCTAACAGCAAGGGCCGTAGGGGCCTTCAAGGCTGGTTCAAGGCCAGCTCTGTGGCTGGGCATGGTGGCTCACGCTTGTAATTCCAGCACTTTGGGAAGTTGAGGTAGGAGGATCACTTGAGCCCAGGAGTTTGACGCCTGCTTGGGCAACATAGGGAGATCCCATCTCTACAAGAAAACTGTTTCAATTGGCCAGGCATGGTGGTGCACACCTGTGGTCCCAGCTACTCAGGAGGCTGAGGTGGGAGGATCTCTTGAGCCCAGGAGGTCAAGGCTGCAGTGAACTATGACTGCACCACTGCACTCCAGCCTAGGCCCAATCTTGAAAAGAAAAAAATAAAAAGCCAACTCTGCCCCTTTCTAGCAGGTGACCTTAGCAGGAATCCAGGCCCTGTGATCCCGTGATCCTCACTTCCCTACTGTATTAAAGTTGGCACTCGCCCCCACCTGCCTGAGTACCCAGTTCCTAAGTGCTTGGTGAATGTTCTTTATGATGAAGACCCAGAGAACGTGCGGCAGGGGCCACAGAAGAAGGGGTGCCCAGAAGCTGCTCCCACCCTGGGGGACCTGAGGACCTACCTCATAATTCCGTCTTCCCTGCAGACAAGGCTGGAGCGGAAAGGCACCACTGGCCTCACGGTGGCAAGCAGGCCTGGCTTGCTGAACCCAGGACCTTGTTCCTGGTGACCCAGGGACACTGTGACAGAGAACGGTTGTGGGGCTTCCCAGGATTTGCCAAGGCAGACCAGATGCCCAGCGTCGGGAAGCACGGTTCCCGCTGTCTTCAGTCCCATGCCTGCTGGGAGCCTGCCTGGGGCTGCAGGGTTTGCCAGAGGAGCCAGACCCTCCCCTGCAGAGGGGTGGAACCCAGCCTGCTTCCAGCCACCTCACTCCTCTCCGTCGGGTCTTCCTGAAGGAATCAGCACAGAGAGAAGGCAACTTGCTACTATTTCCTGTTCTCTCCCGGACCCCCATGAATAACTGGGCCCTGCAAACTGCCTCTTGCCCACCAGCCTGGCCCAACTCAGTGTATAACAATGTAGCAATCCGGCTGGGCGCAGTGGCTCACACCTGTAATCCCAGCACTTTGGGAGGCCAAGGTGGGCGATCATCTGAGGTCGGGAGTTCAAGACCAACCTGGCCAACATGGCAAAACCCTGTCTCAACTAAAAATACAAAAATTAGCTGGGCGCAGTGGCTCATGCCTGTAATCCCAGCCCTTTGGGAGGCTGAGGCAGGAGAGTTGCTTGAACCTAGGAGACAGAAGTTGCAGTGAGCCAAGATCGTGCCATTGCACTCCGGCCTGGGTGACAGAGCTAGACTCTTGTCTCCAAAAAAAAAAAAAAAAAAAGGAAAAAAAAAGTAGCAATCCTTCTTCCAGGCCGGTAGTCCCATTTCTGCCTCTCTCTCCAGGATGGATCTGAACAGGACGACAGGAGGGTCCCACAGAAACAGGGCTCTCCGTGCCCTCCCCCAGCCCCACCTCCTCCGGTTTCATAGCCCTAAGCCAGGCCTTTGGGCATGGGAGTCTCCCGGCCCTGTGGGAAGGACAGAGCAGCATGCAATCAGCCCCATGTGAGTCCCCTGTGGCCGGGTCTGTCCAGCCATGCCCTGTCGATGGTCTCCAAGGACTGGAAGCACCAGGAGCATGTTCGTTAGGAGCAAGGGGGCTGGACACAGGCCCAGGAGTCCCATGAGCTGCACAGGGCATAGGACTCTGTGTGCCTGTCTGTGGACCCTGCATGAGTGTGCACATCTTCTGTGAGTATGCACGTGGGCACAAGTGGAGCGGGGCTCAGAGGCCTGCAGCCAGGCCCCAGTCACCTTCACACAGTGTGGAAAGCCCCAAGTGACACCCTACACCACTTTCAGAACCTGTAAGCCCCGTTTGTTTGTTTTTTTTTTTTTTGAGATGGAGTCTCACTCTGTCACCCAGGCTGGAGCGTACTGGCACGATCTCTGCTCACTGCAACCTCCGCCTCCTGGGTTCACACCATTCTCCTGCCTCAGCCTCCAGAGTAGCTGGGACTACAGGCGCCCGCCACCGCGCCCGGCTAATTTTTTTGTATTTTTAGTAGAGACGGGGTTTCACCGTGTTTGCCAGGATGGTCTCGATCTCCTGACCGTGTGATCCGCCTGCCTTGGCCTCGCAAAGTGCTGGGATGACAGGCGTGAGCCGCCCCGCCTGGCTGCCTGCGAACCCCTTCTGAAGAGCAAGTCCCCCCTGGCCAGCAGACAGGATTCCCAGCAAGGGCGCCTCCATGTGCCCTACTTCCAGGGGCAGCGCCTCACCCCCATAGTGGCCCAGACAGGCCAGCAGCCAGAGTCTTACTCAGCTCAATGCCCTGGAGGACCCAGAACCTGCAGCCAGGCCAAGTGAGCGCTCTAAATTCCTCCTCCCAATCCCAGCCCCGCTGTGCCCCTCCTAGGCTTCAGAGCCTTCAAACTCAACCCCTCCCCCATTCCCATCCCTCCCCTCCCCCTCCCCCACCCCTCTGGCTGAGAGCCAGGACTCCATCCCTCATCTCCCAGGCTGGTCACTGCTGTCCTCTCTCTGAATCCAGTTGCCCTCCCTCCCCTTAAACCTGGATACACACCAGGAGCTGGGGCCCAGCAAAGAATCATACTCCGAGAGAGACTTCGAGACCAAAAAGGCCCTGGAGTTGAGATGGAAGGGGAAGGCCAGGGCCAGCAGGCCTAGTCCATGGCTGGGAGCAGACCCCAGGGGCCCTGGCACCCAGCCCACCTGGCTCTGGCCACCCTCTCCTCCCCGCCTCCTGCATTGCAGCCACCAGACTCTTTGAAGCCAAGAGTAGCTTGTAAATGTCCTGGTTGGAGATGAAACTTGATGAGACAGGAAGTCATGGGCCGAACCGTGAATAACCTCCAAGGTTTTACAAGGAGACAGGGAGTGGGGGGCCATGAGGGGTTGGAAGTGGAGAAGGCTTATCCACGGGTAACCCTGAGCCCGTCCCCAGCCGCCTCCCGGCCTGTCTGTCACTGAAGCCCCACCAACCTTCTTCCCAGAGCTTCTTACCCGAAGCTCCGTTAACCACAGCCTTAGTGCCCAGGGCCTGGAAAGGGTGGTAGGTGGCTTGAGGACCCTGCATTCCCCAGACCACTGACACACCCATGCAGATGTGGGGTACACATCTGGCACCCCTGCTAAGATTGTGCAACCCTGCAGGGGAGTGGGCAGGAGGTGGTGTGAGTGGATGAACATTTGTTCATCTGCTGCTACTTTATGCAGCACCCCAAGGGCTTGGCATTTAAGAAAGAGAATGAGGCCAGGCGCGGTGGCTCACGCCTGTAATCCTAGCACTTTGGGAGGCCAAGGCGGGCAGATCACGAGGTCAGGAGATCGAGACCATCCTGCCTAACACGGTGAAACCCCATCTAAAAATTAACCAGCCATGGTGGTAGGTGCCTGTAGTCCCAGCTACTCAGGAGGCTGAGGCAGGAGAATGGCGTGAATCTGGCAGACAGAGCTTGCAGTGAGCTGAGATCACGCCACTGCACTCCAGCCTGGGCGACAGAGTGAGACTCCATCTCAACAAAAAAAGAAAAAAGAAAGAAGAAAGAGAATGAGGGCCAGACATGGTGGCTCACGCCTGTAATCCCAGCACTTTGGGAGGCCAACTACTGCACCTGGCCCAAATAAACTAGATTCTAAACCAGGTAATCACAGTACTGAAAGTGAGGAATGACTGAGCCTCGGGCTGGGGAGATGGTATTGGTGATAGAGAAAAGGAGACATTTAAAATGTATCTGGGGCTGGGTGTGGTGGCTCATACCTGTAATCGCAGCACTTTGGGAGGCTGAGGCAGGTGGATCATTAAGGTCAGAAGTTCAAGACCAGCCTGGTCAACATGGCAAAACTCTTCTCTACTAAAAATACAAACAAAAAAAAATTAGCTGGATGTAGTGGTGCATGCTTGTAGTCCCAGCTACTTGAGAGGCTGAGGCAGGAGAATCACTTGAACCTGGGAGGTGGAGGGTGCAGTGAGCTGAGATGATGCCACTGCACTCCACCATGGGCAAAAGAGCAAGACTCTGTCTCAAAAAAAAACAAAAAACAACAAAAAAAAGGCTGGGCATGGTGGTACACACCTGTAATCTCAGCACTTTGGGAGGCCAAAGCAGGCAGATTAAGAGGTCAAGCGATTGAGACCATCCTGGCCAACATGGTGAAACCCTATCTCTACTAAAAATACAAAAATTAGCCGGCGTGGTGTCGGGCGCCTATAGTCCCAGCTACTCAGAAGGCTGAGGCAGGAGAACTGCTTGAAGCCAGGAGGCAGAGGCTGCAGTGAGCCAAGATCGCACCACTGTACTCCAGCCTGGCGACAGAGCAAGACTCTATCTCAAAAAAAAAAAAAAAAAAAAAAAAAAAGAATGAGATGAAGGTACTATGGTCGATGGCTCGATGGCTTTGAGGAGCTCCTTGACCTGGGATGGGTGAGGCCCACAAGAGGATAACAGGGGCCCAGTCTATGCATGCACAGAGGAGGCCCACCCAAGGCCCCTGCGGTGGGGGAAGGAGAGGACCACTGGGGCAGAGCCCCCAAGAAAAACTTCTAGAAGGATTGACAAAATGTGTGGAGGGGACAAAAAAGAAGGAAAAACAAACCCTAGGAATGCAAGGGCTGTGTTTCTAGAGTGGGGTCTGGTTTGCCTGGAGGTGCAGGTGAAAGTGTTTGTGTTCAGGTGATGTGGGCAATAAAAACAACATAATTGACTGGGCTGAGGAGCTCACACCTGCAATCCCAACGTTCTGGGAAGCCCAGGCGGGGGATCCCTTGAGCCCAGGAATTCAAGACGAGCCTGGGCAACAAAGCCAAGAGCACGTCTCTGCAAAATTTTGTTTTAAAAACTTAGCTGGGTGCAGTGGCTGAGGCCTGTAATCCCAGCACTTTGGGAGACCAAGGCGGGAGGGTCACTTGAGCCCGGGAGTTCCAGACTAGCCTGGACAACATGGCAAAACCCTGTCTCTACTAAAAATACAAAACTTAGCTGGGCGTGGTACTACACCTGTCATCCTAGCTGGGAGGATTGCTTGAGTCCAGGAATTCAAGGCTGCAGTGATCCATGGCGGTGCCACTGCACTCCAGCCCAGGCAACAGAGAGACCCCCTTCTCAAGAAGCAACAACCAGGCCGGGCGCGGTGGCTCAGGCCTGTAATCCCAGCACTTTGGGAGGTGGAGGCAGGCAGATCACGAGGTCAGAAGATCCAGACCATCCTGGCTAACACGGTGAAACCCCGTCTCTACTAAAAATACAAAAAAAAATTAGCCGGGCATGGTGGTGGGCACCAGTAGTCCCAGCTACTCGGGAGGCAGGAGAATGGTGTGAACCCGCAAGGCAGAGGTTGCAGAGATCACGCCACTGCACTCCAACCTGGGCAGCAGTGCCAGACTCCATCTCAAAAAACAAAACAAAACAAAAACCCAAACTGTAATTATGATACACAACACCGATCTCATTTATGGCGTAGGAAATCAAGCTACAGAGGTGGGGTCAGCCTAGGTCAGAGCAGGCCAGGACTGTGGGAACCTTGGAGGGAGAGACCTGGTCTGGTTATTATTTTGCGGAGACGGCTCTGGTGGGGGAAAGGCAGCTAGGAGCTGTCTGGGTTGTGCGGGGGAGAGGTGGGTGGAGGAAAGAGGCCTGGGAGGTGGAACCCTAGGATCTGGCCCTGAGGGCGGGCCAGGTCCGGGCAGCCTGGGTCCCACGCAGCTGCCCTGGAGAAGGGGCTGGCGGCTTCCTGCCTCCACCCGCGCCCCCAACCACGCCTGCCGTTCCCCCCCACGCCGTCCCCGGCAGCGCCGCCCCCGCCCCCGCCCCAGGCTCTGTCCTCCGGTGACCCTGGACTGCACTCCCTGTAGCGGTAACTTCGTGAAGCCCAGCAAACTCCCTGCAGCTGCCCCTGGCACCCTCGGACGACCAGAGGCCTCGACCTGGGTCCCTGGCACCGGCCCAAGGACGGGCGTGGCCGAGCGGGCTTCTCCGCGCTGTCGGCTCGCCGCCTCCGCTGCGCCCCCCGCGGCCACCCGGGGAACTGCAACGCCCGCCCGTCCTGGCGCCTGCGCACTCAGAACTCCCCGGCCCGGCAGCACGGAGCGAGCGCGCCCCCTGCTGGTCAGTCCCGGACCCGGGCCGGGGAGGCCGCCTCAAGGGCAGGGACTTGCACGGGGCCGCGGTGCCTTCGCCACCTCCCACCTGCCGGCCCGTTCGCGGGTAGGCGGCTTCCGGGAGCTGCCCACGACCCTCACCCCCACCAGGGGCCACAGCCCCACCAGGGCCAGGCTCCCCGCTCAGGGAAGCGGAAAGCGGTGGGCGAGCAAGAGTCTAAAGTATGGTCAGTTCCCTCATGCGGGCCGCAGGGGTTTCCTGGTGGCTGCTCTGAGCCAGGCCTGGGCCCTGGCGAGGGATCACGGTGTCTCAGACACAGAGTTCCTTTTTCTTCCCCGTCCCTCGTCGGAGGTGACCACCTAGCCGTGCCCAGGCCTGCCAGCTGCCACTGAACCCAACCCTTGAGGGGCAAGGCCATGCCTTGGGGAGGAAGGGGCTGCCCCCTCAGAGTCTTGTTTGTCAAGGAAGACGCGGGGGCAGCCCCGAGGGTGGGGTGTCACCCAGCAGGAGCGGGAGGGTAAGGTGACTGATTCCACACCAGACACTCCATTGCTGGAGACACCACCCCCTCCTCCAGTGACCCGGCATACAGACCCTGCCCACAGCCATCCCTCCCTGTGCTCTCAAGGTGAGGGGGCCTTGGGGTCCTGGGGTTCACCCAAGGAGTCTCCCCACCCAAGGAATCTGCTTGCCAGCCCCCCCCACCTCCTGAACCCAGTTGCCCCCTCCCACACCAACCTCCCTTCCACACCTTTTTTTTTTTCTGAGACGGAGTTTTGCTCTTGTTGCCCAGGCTGGAGTGCAATGGCGTGATCTCAGCTCACTGCAACCTCCCTGAGCCTCCCAGGTTCAAGCGATTCTCCTGCCTCAGCTTCCTGAGTAGCTGGGATTACAGGCATGTGCCACCACGCCCAGGTAATTCTGTATTTTTAGATGGGGTTTCTCCATCTAAAAACCATGTTTTTCAGGCTGGTCTTGAATTCATGACCTCAGGTGATCCGCCTGCCTCGGCCTCCAAAAGTGCTGAGATTACAGGCGTGAGCCACTGCTTCTGGCCCACCACACCTCTCTCTCTTTTTTTTTTTTTTTTTTTTTTTTTGAGACAGAGTCTTGCTCTGTAGCCCAAACTGGAGTGCAGTGGCCAGATCTCAGCTCACTGCAAGCTCCGCCTTTCGGGTTCACGCCATTCTCCTGCCTCAGCCTCCCGAGGAGCTGGGACTATAGGCGCCCGCCACCTCGCCTGGCTAGTTTTTTTGTATTTTTTAGTAGAGACGGGGTTTCACCAGGTTAGCCAGGATGGTCTCGATCTGCTGACCTCGTGATCTGCCCGTCTCGGCCTCCCAAAGTGCTGGGATTACAGGCTTGAGCCACCGCGCCTGGCTCACACCTCTCTTAACATGGATATTTGGTTGAGCCTGGGGTCCTGGGATGCAGGCAGGAGGCACTATTCCCCAGCCCCCACCAGGATCACCACCCCTGCACTGCTGTGTCTGAGATCCCCAGGCACCAGCAGGCTTCCAGTCACCCAGCTACAGGCTGAGCCTGGTAGACAACCCTGGGGACACAGCCCTGCACACGGGGACCCAGTTTGCAGGTGAAGGCCAGTCTGCTCTTGGGCCTGAGTCCACTCTCGGGGACACGCTGGCTCCAGATGCAGAGCAGGGAGTGCTGGGAGAAGGCAGAACAGACCAGGCCCCTGCCTGGCGCCATGCCTGGGAAGTCCACTGCCCACTCAACAGCTCCCTCCCTGCCGCATCAGAGCCGCCTTCCACAGGGCCTGCCCTCAGAGCCCTTCCCAGAGCCACTGCTCCTCCTGCAAGAAGAAGCAGAAAGGGGCAGGTGTGGGCATAGAGGACCTGAACTGGCTGCCTGGAACAGTATTGGGAGCCCTGTGCACCCCCTGCCAGACTCACCATCACCAACTGACCCGGCATGGCAAGACAAGGAACCTGGTAAGAGGCCACTGGCGGCTGGCCACATGTGGCCTGGAGTGGCGCAGGTCCCCAGCGGCAGACGACATAGGACTTCTCCCAGCTGTGTGGCCTCAGACTAATCACCGCATTCTCTGAGTCCCCCTTGTCTTCCCAGAAGAATGAGGCTAAGGAGAGTACCTGCTGCACTGGGGTCAGTCGCTGCAGCGGGCCTGCTCTCACCTGCTGGACTAGGGGGTGGGCAAGCCACAGGTTGGGCTGGGATAGTGCCCGAGAGCCAATGGAGATGTTGGGTAGCCAGGGCAGCCCCAGAGCAGGCTCCACTTTAACCGGTGGCCAGAGTCAGACAGACTGGGGTCCAGGTGTAAAAAAGTTAGGGCATGGGCCAGGCGCGGTGGCTCAAGCCTGTAATCCCAGCACCTTGGGAGGCCGAGACGGGCGGATCACGAGGTCAGGAGATCGAGACCATCTTGGCGAACACGGTGAAACCCTGTCTCTACTAAAAAAATACAAAAAACTAGCCGGGCGAGGTGACGGGCACCCGTAGTCCCAGCTACTCAGGAGGCTGAGGCAGGAGAATGGCGTAAACCCGGGAGGCGGAGCTTGCAGTGAGCCGAGATCCGGCCACTGCACTCCAGCCTGGGCAACAGAGCGAGACTCCGTCTCAAAAAAAAAAAAAAAAAAATTGTCAGGGCATGGGTGGGTGCTGGACTCAGGGGTTGAGAGCCCCTCCCCAGCTGCTCTCCGCAGCTCCAGGGAGATTCTGGCAGCTACGCTCAGTTCCAGTCCCCAGCAGGGCAGAGATAGAGACATTTGCTAGAACAGGAGGCTGCCACAGCACATGGTGGGGAGGGGCAAGCAGCAGGAAGCCCCTCCTGGGTGGGGTCCTCCCCGAGGGGCCCTTGGTGCTTTCATCAACGCGGACTCCTCCCAACACCCGCCCCCATGCACACCCACCTCTAGACCGAGAGCCCACTGGCCAGCAGTGCCAGGAGTCAGGCCTCTGACCCACCAGGCAATGCACGCAGCACCCATGCATCCGTAGCATCCTCTGCCCGCCCCGGGTAGCTCTCCTATGCCCTCATCCAACAGGGAGACAGGCTGGGTGCCACTAAGGGAGGCACAAAAAGAGGAAGGTCGAATGTCCCACCCAAGATCAGGGACACACAGGGAGTCCAAGGCCAGCAAGGAAGCCAGTGGCCTCTGCAACAGCCGCTGACTCCACATCAGAGCAGGGACCATTAGACCAGGCTGGGGAGGGGCCGGCAGGTGACATAGTCAGCTCCGTGAGGGGTGAGCAGGCTGAAGGGGCTAGCAGCACAGCTGGCCTCTCCCTGGTCTCCACTGTGACCTTGCACCACCGGTGCTGCCCCTCCTGTGGGGAGACGCTGCCTTCCATTTGAGGGTGCTTCTTCCAGTTGTACACCTGGAACCGGGTATGACCACGGGACAGGCCCACTGTGATCGGACCCAAGTCAACGTTCCCTCAGTCACTGGGCCTTCATAAGCCCCTGCCCTGACCCAGTGACGTTTGACTCCAGAGTTAGCATCGGTTCAGAGCCCGCATCCAGGAGTCCCCAGAAGGTCTCATGATCTCCTTTTCCTCAGTGCACAGCCACAGAGATCCCTTTGGAGAAGACTGGGGAAAGGCGAACAGGATAAATCTGGGGGGTCCTTCCTCAAGGCACCCTGGCCCCCTCCATTCAGCGGTGTGGGTCTGTAACCTGGCTGCAGTCTGGGAATTCATTGAGGGCCATGGTTCTGGGTTTTTCTTGGGAGACGGGTTGTTTTGTTGTTGTTGGTTGTTTGTTTGTTTGAGATGGAGTCTCGCTCTGTCGCCCAGGCTGGAGTGCAGTGGCGTGATCTCAGCTATGCTGTGAGACCTTGAGGGCGGGGCCTCATCTATCTTGTTCACAGCTGCATCCCCAGCCATATATATATATTTGTTGTTGTTGTTGTTGTTGTTGCAAATATTTACTGAAAGGATACTCAGTAAATATTTGCAAAAAAAAAAGTTTTTTGGGGTTTTTTGGTTTGTTTTTGAGGCACAGTCTCTGTTGCCCAGGCTGGAATGCAGTGGCAGGATCTTATCTCACTGCAACCTCTGCCTCCTGGGTTCAAGCGATTCTCCCACCTCAGCCTCCGGAGTAGCCAGGATTACAGGCATGCGCCACCACACCCAGCTAATTTTCGTGGGTGTTTTTTAGTAGAAACGAGGTTTCCCAATGTTGACCAGACTGGTCATAAACCCCTGACCTCAGGTGATCCACCCGCCTCAGCCTCCCAAAGTGCTAGGATTACAGGCATGAGCCACTGCGCTTGGCTTTTTTAACTATATAAAGGCCTGACACTCATGTCCTGGCATCTCTGATGTTGTTAATAGCTGGGCCGGGGCAAGGTGGCTTACATGTGTAATCCCAGCATTTTGGGAGGCCAAGGTGGGAGGATCACTTGAGTCCAGGAGTTCAAGACCAGCCTCAGCAACATAGTGAGACCCCATCTCTACAAAAAATGTAAAAATTATCCAGCGTGGTGGTGCCCACCTGTGGTCACAGTTACTTGGGAGGCTGAGGTGGGAGAATCGCTTGAACCCATGAGGTCAATGCTGCAGTGAGCCATGGGGTACCACTGCACTCCAGCCTGGATGTCAGAGCAAGACCCCACCCCATCTCAAAAAAAAAAACAAAAGACAGTACATCTGAATGTTTCATTTGTTTATTGATTTCCACCTGATTATTACAGAAACTAATTACTTAAGATGGGGACTAACTTCAGCATCACCCACCCTTCTGTATGGCCAGGCCTCCGAGCATGTACAGTGAGGCACAGTCGCCACACCTTGGGAAGGGCGTCCCTGCAGGCCACAGCCCTGTGCTGGTTAGAGTCATGGAGCAACAGCCGCTTTCCTCAGCACGAGTGAGGCAAGCTACTTCCGCACAGATTGTGAAACAGGGTTTAGGTTTCCTCCCTTGTGGACGAGAGGCCAGGGGTCTGCCCCATCAGCCTGCCTTCCCAGCAGGTCACAGACCATCCCCATCCTGGCTGGCCTGGAAGGGTTTGACCAGAGCAGATCATGCAGTGACCAGGGCCAGGGCGGCTGGCAGGGGCGGCCTCCGTTTCCATTCTGTCTCCTAAGCAGCCTGGGAGATGTGGGCCTAAGCTTCAGTGAAGACGACAGTCTGTCTTGGAATTGGCCTCACGGAGGAGAGTCCAGAGACAGGGCCAGGAAAAGAAGGTGAGGGTGTAACGTCATTCAGAGACCAGCTGCACCCAGGGATCACCTCCTGGAGGCACCTAGAGTGAGCAGGGGGCTAAGTCAGCCGACAGTGTGGCTGTGCAGCCCAGGCCTGTCCCAGCAGAAGGCATGAACCATCAGCAAATGAGGGTCTCTTCCAAGAAACAAGAAGGTCTTGTTCAGAGCTGGGGCCTTGGGAGCACCCTGATGTTTCAGCCACTGCGCCCTGCCTTCCTGTCTTGATGCCCAGGGTTCCAACTCCAAGGTGGAATGGCCAGCGTGTGGCCTCGGTGAGGTGGCCATCTTGGGTGGGTGTGGGCTGCACGCCTAGTGTCCCTGGGAGGCAGAAGTTTCTTTGCCTGAAAGAAAGGAGCGGGGGTGGAAAGCCAGAAGGGGCAGAAAGCCAGCGGGGGTGGAAAGCAAGGGGGCGCGGAAAGCAAGTCACTGCAAGGCGGAGCTTCAGACCCCGTTCCCTGCGCTTTCACACTCTGCCCTGGCCTGCAGGCCACAGGGGAACTGAAAGGACCAGATGCCCGACTCAGGGGAGTCTGTGTACCCCATTTTGTTCTGAGATCCACAGGAGAACCCATAATCTCTTTTCCCTCCACTCACATGGAGGACAAATTATAACAAAAGGACAGGCCGGGCGCGGTGGCTCAAGCCTGTAATCCCAGCAGTTTGGGAGGCCGAGACGGACGGATCACGAGGTCAGAAGATCAAAACCATCCTGGCTAACACGGTGAAACCCCGTCGCTACTAAAAAATACAAAAAACTAGCTGGGCGAGGTGGCGGGCGCCTGTAGTCCCAGCTACTCAGGAGGCTGAGGCAGGAGAATGGCGTAAACCCAGGAGGCGGAGCTTGCAGTGAGCTGAGATCTGGCCACTGCACTCCAGCCTGGGCGACAGAGCGAGACTCCGTCTCAAAAAAAAAAACAAAAGGACGAAAATATCGCAGGTTTACCACGCGCCAGGCCCTGACAGGCTGCTTGCTCAACCCCACAGCACGGTGATGGCCATGAGTGTGTGCTGTTAACAACCCCATTTCAGGCCAGGCATGGTGGCTCAAGCTTGTAATCCCAGCACCTTGGGAGGCCAAGGCCCAGAGGAGGTCAAGACCAGCCTGGGCAACATAGTGAGACCCCCACCTCTATAAAAAATTTTAAAAATTGCCCGGGTGTGGTAGCTCACGCCTATAATCCCAGCACTTTGGGAGGCTGAGGCAGGCGGATTACCTCAGGTCAGGAGTTCCAGACGAGCCTGGCTAACATGGTGAAACCCCGTCTCTACTAAAAATGCAAAAATTAGCCAGGCGTGGTGGTGGGAGCCTGTAATCCCAGCTACTTGGGAGGCTGAGGCAGGAGAATCGCTTGAACCTGGGAGGCAGAGGCTACAGTGAGCTGAGATAGGCCACTGCACTCCAGCCTGGGCGACAGAACGAGACTCTATCACCAAAAAAAAAAAAAAAAATTTAAAAATTAACCAGGTGTGAGCCGGGCATAGTGGCTCATGCCTATAATCTAATCCTAGCACTTTGGGAGGCCAAGGTGAGCAGATCACCTGACGTCAGTTCAAGACCAGCCTGGCCAACATGGTGAAACCCCGTCTCTACTAAAACTACAAAAATTAGCTGGGCGTGGTGGTGCATGGCTGCAATCCCAGCTACTTGGGAGGCTGAGTCGGGAGAATTGCTTGAACCAGGAGGCAGAGGTTGCAGTGAGCTGAGATCGCGCCACTGCTCGCCAGCCTGTACAACAGAGCAAAACTACGTCTCAAAAATAGAAAAAAAGAATGAGGATTCATCAAGCTATTATTGTGTGCCAGGCCCAGGTGCACATGACATGCAGCTGTCCTCACCGGCCCTGCTGCCACGGCCACTCTGCAGAGGAGGAGGCAGGTTCTGAGCAGCTGAGAAGCAAGGCCCCACTCCCAGCCAGTGGGAGACGGCTGCACAGACTGGGGCCTCAGGCTCTGCCTGCCCCGACCCTGACTCTAGCCTTGGGGAAAGGCCAGGCCTCTGAAGAAAACCATTTGCCACATTCTCACTCTGAAGCCCCTTTTTGGGACAGTCATGATCAACCAAGCAAGGAAGCAGAACACCAGCCTTTGCCCCTGTGCTGCAGCCACCTTTTGGGGGGATCCTGGACAGTTCCCAGGCAACGTGACTTGGTGGCCCCATGTACCTTGTCATGGTAAGTGGACAGGCACAAACACTGGGCCCCCCAGCCTGGGCTCAAAGGCCAACAGGCCTGGCCCCAGCTGTGTAAAGCAAGCTCACCTTTAGGGACAAACTTCAGCGAGCTGCTAAATATTCAGAACCGGGACTGCCCCGGCTTGGGGCCATCGTTCAGGAACTCGTGGCCCAACCCGTTGCCACACTTGCCACAGGACACCTGGAAAGATCACAAGGCAGCTCCATGAGCTTCTGGCCATGAAACAGCCGCAGTGAAGGCCCTTACTGGGGGGCCTTCCCACATGCCCATTTCCCAAGCTGACCACCGACATAAGAGGTTGACCTTTGTCCTGGAGCCCATACAGGAAACCTGTCCTGTTTCCCACATTTGCGCCAGAAGGCCAGTCTCTTCCGATAGCCTGGGGTGGCAGCTCCCTGGCGGAGGCCATAGGCCTGGAGCGGACAGCCTGTAAGCCCCTGGAACTGCGGGGCAAGCAGAGGGAGGAAGGTGGGACTGGCTCTCTGCTCTCCCTGGCTGCCCCCATCCCTCCCCCACCCCCGTGGGCCCTCACCTTCAAGGCTTCAGGTCGATTGTGCTCCGGACGCTTGGCCACGCTGTCGGCGTGAATGGTCTTTGTGAATGCCGGCCATGGGGACGAGTGTGCGTACTTCGAGCAGCTGGAGAACAGCTCATAGCCACACTTGGCACACACATAAACGCCTGTGGTGGAAAGAGAGGCAAATGTGGAGTCCTCAGCTCCAGCCTTTCGGGGGTCAAGCTCCCAAATCCACAGACCAGGCAAAGACAGCGCTGCCCCGTTCCGAGGGTGGGCTGTGCTCCTTCCCCATGCACCTGCCATGGGAGGCGCTGTGCTAAGCTCATGTTTAGTAGATGTGCCAGAGACCAGAGGATTCACCTTTCACAATCATCCCCTTGATTCTTCTTATAGCCCCGTGATGGGCCATCTCCTAACATTTCCATCTTTGCTTGGTGATGCAGACACCCAGCTACAGCGTGTGCAGTGTGAAGGAGCCTGGGCAGTCCCATGAGGACACGGAGCTCCCCCTTGCTCCCCTAGTTCCCCCAGGGTCATACACGGCAGGGGCCCTGATGTGGCCCCACCACCTGGTCCCTCTCCCTTCTCAAATGGCCCTCCCTGCTGCCCAACAAGGCCCTAAGCTGGATACCCAGGCACTGCCCTGCTCTCCAGGCAAAAAGAACAGTCCCAGAGAAAAGGCCTCCAGGCCACACAGGAGCCTGGGAAGAAAGAGGGCTGGAGATGACAGATTTCAGCCTACCCACAAAGGATCACTTTAGAGTGGAGGGGGCGGGAAAGTTGCTAAACTGACTTGCAGAACTGTTTGAAGGACTGAAAACAGGAACCTCCCGGGGTGCTGAGTCACCTCTCACCCATCACCTGGGGACAGCCTCCCCTGGAGACTGTAAACTACCCAGCCTTTCCCAGGAACTGGAGAAGAAAGCAAAGAGGAGCCAGCAGCTGCCGTGGAAGTGGAGTTTCTGGCTTGGCAGAGCATCCTGAGGACAACTGGGGTCCACAGCCAGAGAGTCTTGTTGGGGGAGGCTTTGCTGGGATGGTCCAGTGTCACAGCCCAGCCCTGTACAGGGGTGACACGCAGCAAATCCGCCCAAGGAAGACCAATGCACTCAGACTTGCCTGTGGATGTGTTTTTTACCAAATTAGTCCACTACCAGGTGAGCCCAGCCCAGAAGGGGACTCATCAGGGCGAGTGTGGAGGGCTGGTCATGCCCCAAACCACCCCATCCTGTCTGCGTGCTCAAACTTCACTGGCTGTTGGCAGAGGCCTGGTGGCACTCCTGTTTCCCCAATATGGAGTCCCTGGGTAGGTGGGGAGGCACCTGGGCCGGCACATTAGGATCTTAAGGGGACACTCTATGCTTGCCGGACTCCTCCCAGAGATCACGGACTCGGGGAATGGGAAGGGCCACTGTAACACCTGCGGGATAACCCGCGAAAGGGCGCCCTGGCCACAGGAGCTGGCCCTGGACAAGAACTTGGCCTCTCCGAAGCCCGACCCTAACCCGAATTCCCCCAGTGCCATCACTTTGGAGTGAAGGGGGCAGGGAAGGGGTACCACCCGCACGTATCCCGACCCCTTCGAGTCCCCCGAAACGGCACGTTCACACTCAAGGCCTGCCTCCTCCAGGACGGTGAGCCCCCAGGCCCCCTCTCCTCGGGTACCCCACTCTCCTCGCCCCCAGGCTCCCCGCTCCTCCGCAGTCCTCTTGACCCATGTTCGCTTCTCCCCAGCAGCCACATTCGCCCCCGTTCCCGGCTTGGGAGAGACATCACCCCCGGAGGACGGCGGCGCCCCCTCTAATGCGCGCCCCCCGCCGCGCTGCCCTCCCAGCGAGAGGCCGCAGGACCAACCGGGCTCAAAGTGATTCTGGAAAACCTCGCCCCCGAAGAAGCTGCAGAACGACATGGCGCCGCTGGAACCGCAGCGCACTTGCCGCAGCCAACCGACCCAAGGTTGCCGACCCGACGACCGCCGGGACCCGCGTCCCCCTCCCTTCCCCTCCCGAGGACCAATAGCTCCCCGGAGTGCGAATCCCGGCTTCCGCCTTCGGGAGGCCCCGCCCCTCCTGAGGGCCGGTCCAATCCGATCTTCCCAGCAGGCTCCGCCCGTCGGTGACTCCCAGGGACCACCTCTGGGCCACTTCCCCCAAGGCCCCGCCCCCGAGGGTGCTAGTCCAGTCCCGTCTTCCCATCAGGCCCCGCCCATCAGTAACTTCCAGGGATCCCTCTTGGCCCGTTTCCTCTAGGCCCCGTCCCCCGCTATGGCCGGTCCAATCGCATCTCCCCAGCAGGCCCCGCCCATGGAAACTCCGAGGGACCACCCCTGGGCCGCTTCCCCAAGGCCCCGCCCCTGCCGCCTCGCGAGCGCTGGTGGCTAGGGGTGCATGTGGGGCGTGGCCAGGTAGGGGGCGGCGCGCACCCATAGGGCCGTGTTCCCCCGTCCAGTCCCTCGTGCTAAGCCCGGAGACGCTGGAGGTCAAACAGGCTTTCCGCGCCCAGCTGAAACCGCCTTTGCAAAATGATGACTGAGACAGTGAAAGAGATCTAACTTAGCCAACTCTGTCTTGCTTCTAATCTCCAAGCTGTCCTTGTTCATCCCTGGTGGTAGGCTGAAATAACTTTGGGAGAAACTCAGTATATAGTTTTTTTGTTTTTTTCTTTCTTTCTTTCTTTTATGAGATAGAGTCTTGCTCTGTCTCTAGGCTGGAGTGCAATGCCGCGATCTTGGCTCACTGTAACTTCCATCTCCCTGATTCAAGCAATTCTCCTGCCTCAGCCTCCCGAGTAGATGGGATTACAGGCATGTGCTACCACGCCCAGCTAATTTTGTAATTTTGTATTTTTAGTAGAGAAGGGGTTTCTCCATGTTGGCCAGGCTGGTCTTGAACTCTTGACCTCAGGTGATCTTCCCGCCTTGGCTTCCTGAAGTGCTGGGGTTACAAGCGTGAGCCATCGCGCCCAGCCAGTTTATAATTTATAGTTTAAAACAAAGACAGTAATGGCCCTTTCCCAAAGCAGACCTCCTTCTTGCCTAGGGACTAGATATAGGACTAACATTAGCCACAATATTAGAAATTATGGTTTAGGAGTCATGCATCTGGAGGCTACAAGATTCTGACCCTCCCTAAACTGTTCCTAAGATCAGTGCTTGAGATATTTTGCCGACCCTTCACTTGAGGGATCAGCTGGCACCACCCAGATCCATAAATTGGCTCCTGTGATCTTGCGACCCCACCCAGGAACTGACTGAGCGCAAGAAGACAGCTTCGACTCCCTCTGATTTCATCCCTGACCAATCAGTACTCCTGGCTCACTGGCATCCCCCAACCCACCAAGTTATCCCTAAAAATTCTGCTCCCTGGCACTCCAGCAGCCTGGGCGACAAGAGCAAGACTCTGTCTCAAAAAAAAAAAAAAAAAAAACCTCTGCTCCCCAAATGCTCGAGGAGATCGATTTGAGTAATAATAAAACATAAAACTCTGGTCTCCCGCACGCCAGCTCTGCGTGAATTACTCTTTCTCTATTGCAATTCCCATGTCTTAATGAATCGGCTTTGTCTAGGCAGCAGGCTTGGGCAGTTGCTCAGCGCTCCGAGACACCGTAGGAAGAGTCGCCTCCGGCCTTTATTGGACATTGGGGCAGACGGTGCCGTGCGCTTCAGGGCTCATCCACCCCACGCAGCCTACAAGTCTTCAGAAGTCTCCGGTTTTTCCTTCTCCAGATGCTTCTTTTGGGGGCCCTGATTGAGGGGGTAGTGCAGGAGGAGCCTTCGTCACAAGAGTCTGGCCAGAAACACCCCCTCCTCCGGCCGGGCTCTAGGTCACTCAGAGCCAGCCCTGCTGCTGCTGCACTCCCAAGGCTGCTTCCGCCCCCACCTTCTCTTCTAAAGAATCAGTGTCCAGAGATAGACCCTTAAGAGTCTCTCCTGCAAGCTGGACTCGGTGGCTCACGCCTGTAATCCCAGCACTTTGGGAGGTCGAGGCAGTTGGATCATGGGGTCAGGAGATAGAGATCATCCTGGCTAACATGGTGAAACCCCATCTCTACTAAAAATACAGAAAATTAGCCTGGCGTGGTGGCACATGCCTGTAGTCCCAACAACTTGGGAGGCTGAGTCAGAAGAATCGCTTGAACCCGGGAGACGGAGGTGGCAGTGAGCCGAGATCGTGGCACTGCACTCCAGCCTGGGTGACAGAGCGAGACTCTGTTTAAAAAAAAAAAAAAAAAAGAGTCTCTCCTACAGGTGAGCTCAGGGAAGTCCCTATCAGCTCCAGCTCCCTACTTGGGCAGGCTGGATGTGGAGCCGGAGCCCCAGAGAAGAACAAGGATGGGGGCGGTGAGCTCACCATGAAGGCCCTCTTCTCTTGGGCTGTCTGGAAGCGGCCATGGCCGAACTTGGAGGTGGTGTCGATGAACTTGAGCTCAATATTCTCCACGGCCTGGCGGCTGTGGTGCACCAGGAGGGACTGGGGAATCCGTGGTAAAGTAGACATCAAGGGCGGGGATCCCCCACACCCTGCTGTGACCTCCAACCCCCACCAGGAAGGTCTTGCTCACCTAGTTCCTACCAGAACCCTCCCTTTCTGCTCCCACCACTCCATGCCCCTCGTGGCAGGCCGCAGGGCAGGACAGGCTGGCAGCCCTCAGGCACCCACTCCCCAGCCCACCCAGCACTGCCAACCTTTCTCAGCGTAATGACCCGCTTCTTGGTACCAGCAATACACCCCTTCAGCATGACGAAGTCGTTGTTCACTTCCCCGTAGTGGGGGAAGCCACCCTGCAGAGGACACAGGTCAGGGGCCAGGCCCGGAAACGGCTTCCGAGTTAGCGGACAGCTGGGGGGGGGGGCCCTAGGAGAATCCCCACGGGGGCTGTGACAGGCAGGAGCCCCGTGCCCAGCCCCCGGGCGTAGGGGTGACTATCATGTGGTCCCTACTGAGGGCAGCATCTGAGTCACAAGCTAAGTCCTTTTCATGCATTATCTCACTTAACAGTCTGGATTTTTGTTGGGGTAGACTGAGGATCAGAGGAGTGGAGTCAGTTGCTCCAAGCTCCACAGCTGCTAAGTCCTGGAGATGTGGCTTGAGCCCAGGTGGCCTGACTGCCAGGCCACAGTAGAAGCTGCCGCACTCCACACCCGCATGACAGCAGCGAGAGTGGAAGCTGCCTCCAGAGGAGGCTCGGAGGATGTGGGACGCAGCAGGGATTTCGTGCTTGTGACTACATCCAAATGTTTTGGACAACTGAGGCAAGGGTCCCACATCACTGCCCAGCTGTCAAGGTCGTCTGTCCAGTGTGCCTAGGGGGGCAGCGTCCAGCTGTGGGGGCATAAATCTTGAGCCCCTGGGGCAGGGAGCATCCAGTTGGGGCTGCAGCATGCCCCCTACATGTATACCAAGCTCTCTTGGCCAGCCTGACCCCACTCCAGCCCTCACCAGCAGTGTGATGGGCCTGGCAGTCGCCCCCTCCCGGCCTCACCAGCGGTGTGATGGGCCTGGCAGTCGCCCCCTCCCGGCCTCACCAGCGGTGTGATGGGCCTGGCAGTCGCCCCCTCCCGGCCTCACCAGCGGTGTGATGGGCCTGGCAGTCGCCCCCCTCCCGGCCTCACCAGCGGTGTGATGGGCCTGGCAGTCGCCCCCTCCCGGCCTCACCAGCGGTGTGATGGGCCTGGCAGTCGCCCCCTCCCGGCCTCACCAGCGGTGTGATGGGCCTGGCAGTCGCCCCCTCCCGGCCTCACCAGTGGTGTGATGGACTTGGCAGTCACATCGTAGCTGGTGGATGCATTATTCTTTACCAGCTTCCCGTCCTCCATGTGCAGCCCCCTGCCGATGCGGTAGATCTGCCAGGAGAAGGGGGCACATGCGGGGCAGGAAGTGGCCTCTGAGGCCAGCAACCCAACCAGGCCCATCGACCCACGTGCTCAGACTCAGCCCTGGTGCGGGCATCTCGTGACCCAGCAGCGTCCGGGCCATGCACCCCACCCACTGAGGCCAGCAGTGAGGGCCGGGGTCCGACCGCACAGCGCCCCCGCCTTGCCTGAGGACGCACCTTCTTGTTGAGCTCTGTGCGGTGGTGGTACCCCTTCTGCCCGGCCCGAGCGATGGAGCAGCCCACGCGGGCAGGGTGCCAGGCGCCGATGCAGGCCACCTTGCGCAGGCCCTTATGGGTCTTCCTCGGCAGTTTCTTGGTATGCCAGCGGCTTGTGACCCCTGTGAGTGGGAGGGGCTGGTGGCTGAGAGGCCAGGCTGGTCCCCACTGCCTCCATGAAGCCTGCCCTGGAGCTGCCATCGCCACTGGGCCCTACCTTTGACACCTCGACCCTTGGTGACAGCAATGACATCAATGACCTCACTCTGGCTGAACACGCTGTGCACGGGCACCTGCTTCTCCAGCCGGGCCTGGGCCCAGGCCACCTTCTCGGCCACCGTGCCACCGTTCAGCTGGATCTCCATGATGTGGGCCTTCTTCTGCCGGAAGGGCAGCAGTTTCATCTGCAGGATATGGCCAGAGGTCACACCACGACCCATGGGATCACACCCCAACCTGAAACACGGCATGGCCAGCAGTGACCCCTGCCATCTTCCATGCATGCATGCATTCACGGGTGTCCCCAGGGTCAGGCTGCAACCCATGTGTTGTTCTAGGCACTGCGGATCTGGTGTAGAATGAGGCAGATGGAGTCCCACACCTCAGGAGCCACCGTCTCGCCGGGGGACAGAAGGAAGTCAAGTAACTCTTGGAGAGGACAGAGTGCTCTGATGGGCTCCGGGGACTGGTGTTTCAGATACAGTGGTCGGGGCAGAGGCGGCTTCTCTGAGGAGGTGCCGCTGCTAACAAGAAGGAGCCACGGGGCAAAGACTGGAGAGGCCCCGGGCAGCAGGACCCCGCATTTGCACAGGCCTGGTGGCAGGGGAGATGTTGGAAAGTTGGTGTGACAGAGAGGAGACCAGTGTGGCCAGACGGTGGGGAGCAAGGAGTGTGGGGCAGCACCTGGGAGTGGGAAGCTCGGACTTTCTTCCAAGTGCAGGCTGCGATGTGATCTGATCAGATTTTTTTTTTTTTAATGGAGTCTTGCTCTGTCGCCCAAGCTGGAGGACAGTGGGGCAATCTCGGTTCACTGCAACCTCCGCCTCCCTGATTCAAGCAATCCTCCTGCCTCAACCTCTTGAGTAACTGGGATTACAGGTGTGTGCCACCATGCCCGGCTAATTTTTTTATATTTTTAGTAGAGTTGGGGTTTCCCCATGTTGGCCAGGCTGCTTTCAAACTCCTGACTTCAAGTGATCCACCCACCTTGGCCTCTCAAAGTGCTAGGGTTACAGGCATGAGCCACTGAGCCTGGCCTGAGTTTTATTTTTTTATATTTTTATTTTGAGACAGGGTCTCGCTCTATCCCTCAGGCTGGAGTGCAGAGGCATGATCAAGGCTCACTGTAGCCTCAACCTCCCGGACTGAAGCAATCCTCCCACCTCAGCCTCCTGAGTAACTGGGACGACAGGCACTCACCACCATGCCCTTTGTTTTTTGTTTTTATTTTTTATTTTTTTATTTTTTTGAGACAGAGTCTCGCTCTGTTGCCCAGGCTGGAGTGCAGTGGTGCGATCTTAGCTCACTGCAGGCTCTGCCTTCCAGGTTCACGCCGTTCTCCTGCCTCAGCCTCCCGAGTAGCTGGGACTACAGGCGCGTGCCACTACACCTGGCTAATTTTTTATATTTTTAGTAGAGACGGGGTTTTACTACGTTAGCCAGGATGGTCTCAATCTCCTGACTTGGTGATCTGTCTGTCTCAGCCTCCCAAAGTGCTGGAATTATAGGCTTGAGCCACCGTGCCTGGCCTTTTTTTTTTTTTTTTTTTTTTTGTAGAGATGGGGATCTCCCTATGTTACCAAGGCTGGTCTCAAAGTCCTGGGCTGAAGCAGTCCTCCTGCCTCAGCCCCCCTCTCCAAGTAGCTGGAATTACAGGCGTGCACCACCATGCCCAGCTAATGTTTAAATTTTTTGTAGAGACGAAGTCTCGTTCGGTTGCCCAGGCTGCCACCTTGGCCTCCCACAGTGCTGGGATCACAGGTGTGAGCCACTGGGCCTGATTTTTGTTTTTTGGTTTTTTGGTGTTTTTTTTTTTTCTTTTTTTTTTTTTTTTTTTGAGACTCTTATCACCCAGGCTGGAGTGCCGTGGTGCGATCTCAGCTCACTGCAACCTCCACCTCCCAGTTTCAAGTGATTCTCCTGCCTCAGTCTCCCAAGTAGCTGGGATTACAGGCGCCCACCATGCCCAGCTAATTTGTTTGTATTTTTACTAGAGATGGGGTTTTGCCATGTTGGCAGGCTGGTCTCGAACTTCTGACCTTAGGTGATCTGCCTGCCTTGGCCTCCCAAAGTGCTGGGGTTACAGGTATGATCCACTGTGCCTGGCTTGATTTTTTTTTTTTTTTTTGTAAGGTCTCTGGCTGGTGCTGTGTGAAGCACAGGCTGTGTGATGTAGAGGTGGAGACAGAGAGGCCAGCAGGGACCACATAGTGACCCACAGGTGTGTACGGAGTAGGTATGTCCGGGGCAGGTGTGTACGGAGTAGGTATGTCCAGGGCAGGTGTGTATGGAGTAGGTCTCTATGGAGCAGGTATTTACAGAGTACCTCCTGCATACCCGGCTCTTGGTGGCAGCTGTGGCCCCGCCCAGGGCCTCTGCCCATCTGGAGTCTGTCCCGGGAGATGAACATGTGCCAATGACTGGCCCAGGCATGGCCTACATGTGTGTGAGTAGCTGGGGGCAGTGTGGGTTCAGGGGGCTGCGGGAAGCTCGGGGTCAGGGGCACTGCTCTAGGGCCTAGGGAAGACTTCCCTGAGGACAAAGACGCCGAAGAGTGTTCCAGAATAAGCTGGAGGGTGCCGCCTGCCTATTAGCCTACAGCAAGCCAGACCCACGTACAAACACCTATTGCTGTGCACACTTAAGCTGGAAACCGAAGGGAGGTGACCAGCCCTCCACACTGCACACTTGGCTGGGGATCCGGCCCTTCAGGGCGTGCCAGGGTCCTAGTTGACTAGCTGGCGTGGCTGATGCCCCTGGCACCCCAGACAGCACCGATGCCTTTCAGCAGCCATCCCTGGGGCCACAAGTGGCCAGTGAGGCTGGTCAGCCGCTCCTCTGGGCCTGTGCCAAGCAAGGCTCAGGTATTTTTAGGCTGACATTTGCCACGGCTCCTGGAAGCTGGGGTGAGGGAGCATGGGCTTAGGGACTGGCCGACAGCGGAGGGTCAGGGGCTGACCTGCGTGTGGACAATGACCCGAATGACCTTGCAGTACTTCTTCATGGCAGTGAAGTCTTTCTGTAGCTGCTTTTTGCCGTCTGTGTCCCGCCACCTCTTGCAGGCCTTGGTGAAGGCTTTCTTCTTGCTCTTGTGCCTGAGTCATGTGCAGGAGGGTGCTCAGAGGCCTCCAACCAGGGCAGCTCCTGAGGCCTATCCTGCCCCCCTTCACCCCCAGCCCACCAAGCAGGGTCCTACCGCTGGGACCGCCCCCCACCTGGAGGCCTCTGAACTGGTTCCAGCCACCATCTTTGAACATAGATTGTCTCTCCCTCTCTAGGCCCCGGTTTCCTGCTCTGTAAAGTGGGTATCCTCCCTGTCTCCTGGGGCCTGAGAGTGAGTAGCAGAGGTGTAGAAGCTCAGAGAAGGGGACTGGCCAGCCTTGCAGTACAGGCACCTAGAGACCACCCCACCTGCCACATGGCTCGGACTGCTGGTCCCACTTCTCAAGGGTACAGTGGGTGCCGTGGCCAGGAACCTTGGGCTTGGGAGCCATCCTTTCTTTTTTGTTTTTGGAGACAGGGTCTCACTTTTTCTCCCAGGCTGGAGTGCAGTGGCACAAACAAAGCCCACTGCAGCCTGGAGCTCCCAGGCTCAAGCAATCCTCCCACCTCAGCTCCCCATGTAGCTGAGACCACAGGCGTGCACCACCATGCCTGGCTAATTTTTTGTATTTTTTGGTAGAGATGGGTTTTGCCATGTTGTCCAGGCTGGTCTCGAATCCCTGAGCTCAAGCGGTCTGCCTGCCTCAGCCTCCCAAAGTGCTGGGATTATAGGCATGAACCATTGCGCCCAGCCAGAAGCCACAGTTTCTAACCCTCACCAGAGTTCTGGGAGATGGACATTATTATTATTATGATTATCATTCCCATTCTATAGGTAAAGAAACCAAGATTTCTTTCAGGACTTACTGCCAGGGAAGATTTGAGGCCTCAGAATACCTTTCTTTCTATGTATAAGAGCTTCTCAGCTATTTCACTTTTCACTGTGGCTGCTAGGAAACAGAGCCAATGCTAACATTCCATCAAACTAGACTTTTGTTTTTGTTTCTTTTTTTTTTTTTTTTTTTTGAGACAGGGTCTCACTCGGTCACTCAGACTGGAGTGCAGCGGCACAATCTCAGCTCACTGCAATCTCCACCTCCCAGGCTCAAGCGATTCTCTTCCCTCAGCCTCCCAAGTAGCTGGGACTACAGGTGTGCACCAACACACCCAGCTAATTTTTGTATTTATTGGTAGAGATGGGGTTTCATCATGTTGGCCAGGCTGGTCTCAAACTCTTGATCTCAAGTGATCCACCTGCCTTGCCCTCCCAAAGTGCTGGGATTACAGGCATGAGCCACTGCGCCCAGCCTACTCATCTTTTATTGAAATGAAGGCAACACACAGAAACACACACACACTCCTACCTCCCACACACCACTGAGACTTTTCTTCCTGCTCACCCACACCTATCATTTCAGCAAGAGCTAGAGCCTCAGGCACCCAACTTCCGTGGTCCCAGCAGCCCTTGGACAAGCGCCTGCCACCATGCCTGGCTAATTTTTTTTTTTTTTTTTTTTTTTTTGTATTTTTAGTAGAGATGGGTTTTCACCATGTTGGCCCAGCTGGTCTTGAACTCCTGACCTCAAATGAGCCACCTGCCTCAGCCTCCCAAAATGCTGAGACTACTACAGGTGTGAGCCACCACAACCCGCTCAAATTAGCCTTTTAATTAACCCTGAGGATTAGAATATTTGTTTCCTCTTTTTCCTCCATCCTGATTTCATCCCCAGCCTTCAGTATTCTTTTTTTTTTTTTTTTTTTTTAGATTGAGACAGGGTTTCACTCGGTCACCCAGGCTGCAGTGCAGTGGCACGATCTCAGCTCACTGCAGCCTTCACCTCCCAGGTTCAAGTGATTCTCCCACCTCAGCCTCCTGAGTAGCTGGACTACAGGTGTGCACCAACACACCCAGCTAATTTTTGTATTTATTGGTAGAGATGGGGTTTCATCATGTTGGCCAGGCTGGTCTCAAACTCCTGACCTCAAGTGATCCACCTGCCTTCCCCTCCCAAAGTGCTGGGATTACAGGCATGAGCCACTGCGCCCAGCCTACTCATCTTTTATTGAAATGAAGGCAACACACGGAAACACACACACACTCCTACCTCCCACACACCACTGAGACTTTTCTTCCTGCTCACCCACACCTATCATTTCAGCAAGAGCTAGAGCCTCAGGCACCCAACTTCTGTGGTCCCAGCAGCCCTTGGACAGCCCAGCCAAGGGCGGTGCTCACCAGTCCTTGTAGAATCGGCGCCGGCACTCGTCACTGAGGTGTTCTGCAAAGATGGTCTTGAAGCTCCGGAGACCTCGAGGGGTGGCCACATAGCCCACCACGCCCACCACCACCAGGGGCGGCGTTTCTACAATTGTCACCGCCTCCACCTCCTCCCGTTTGGAAATTTCTGGGTGAGACGCAGGGATGGGGCATGAAGGGGGACCTCCTGAAGCCCATGGGGGAGGGAGTGGAGAGCCGGCCATACAGGGGCAGGCCAGGAGAGTGTGGGGCCAGCCAGGACAGCGTCCCCCAGAGAGTGGGGCTGAGCCCAAATGAGCATTTGTTATTTTAATAATTGCAATGGATTTCTTTTTCTTTTTTTGAGACAGGGTCTCACTCTGTCGCCCAGGCTGGAGTGCAGTGGTACAATCATAGTTCACTGCAGCCTTGACTTCCTAAGCTCAAGTGATCCTCCCACCTCAGCCTCCCAAGTAGCTGGGACTACAGGCACTCACCACCATGCCCAGCTAATTTTTGTATTTTTTGTAGAGACAGGGTTTCATGATGCTGCCCAGGTTGGTCTGCAACTCCTGGCCTCAAATGATCCTCCTGCCTCGGTCTCCCACAGTGTTGGGATTATAGGCATGAACCACCATGCCCGGCCTACATTATTTCTTACAACTACTTGTGAATCTACAATTAAAACAACAAAAAACAAACTATATACATAAGCATACATACAAAATAATGGTACATGAAATAGACCCGAAATGGCCAAAAAGTGCTGATGTCCTGGGGGGTGGTTTGAACTGAGGGCTTGGGGCGCCGGCCTTTGAATCCTAGCTCCTGGGCTTACTGCCCCGGTGCCTGGACCAGTTTCCTCACTGCTGTGTGCCTCGATGTCCTCGTCTGCGAGCTGAGGCCATGACAGAACCCTCCCGGAAGCCCTGCCTGAGCTCAGTGTCCACCACCATTCCCAGGAGCAGGGCCTGGTGCTCCCTAGGACTGTGACCATGCTGGACCAAGAACGTGAGTTCTGGCTCCGAGGATCTGGAAGGTTCAGCCCTTCCCCTCCCCCGAGGGTCCCAACTGTGACTCACTGAGCCCCGGCCGGTGCACCTCACGCAGGGTGTGGGTCATGCCCGCCTTGTAGCCCAGGAAGGCCGTGAGGTGCACAGGCTGGCTGGGGTCATCCCGCGGCCACGTCTTCACCTTGCCCCGGTGCCGGCGGCTCCTCTTGTGGGGCAGGAAGCCCAGGTGTCCATGCCGAGGGGCAGAAAACTTCCGGTGGGACTGGGGGACAGTAAGGAAGGAGGTCAGACCTGGGGTGTCCCTGGTGGTGGAGCTGGATGGTCCCAGAACCCATACCTGGAAAAATGGACTACCGGCCTCAGACTGAGGCGGGTGCTCAGCACCTCCCCTGTCTGCCTACAGGAGAGAGGAAGGGTCACCAAGGGATGGCGTCTCCATAGCCACAGGCTTCCTGCCTCTGTGGACTCAGCCTGGGGCCCAGGAGGGTTGCGCCCATGCTGCGGCCAAGGACTCCTGGGGCAGGTGGCCGCTGTCATCTGTTCATCTCCAGGGCCCTCCCAGGCCCGGCAGCCCAGCCCTTGTCCCCTTGTTTCCCCCTCCAGTATCCCAACCCCTCACAGGCTGGGAGACTGTCCCTATGAGGGAGCGTCCAGAAGCGCAGCTGTCCCATCCCCCCAGAGTTCCAGCTCCAACCCCAGCCCACCCTCCATGTCACCCTGGTCCCACCAACCATGGTGGCCGATCCCTGAAGGTCAGGAAGGAGCCTCCCTGCTAGCCGCCAGAGGTCGAGTGGCAGGGCCAGGACTCATAGCTGCCAGCTCCCAGATTAGCCTCTGGCACAGTCAGCAGGGTCTCCAGTGCCAGGAGCAGGCAGGGGTGGGGCAGTGTTGGGGGCATCAGATGGGCAGCCTGGGTGGGGCACCTGAAGCCGGGGCTGGCACTCCTTTCCTCGATGGCCCTGGGACTGGGTTTTGACCCTCCCAGGACAGGACTGGGGACAGGCAAGGTGGGGGCCAATGTAGCCTGGTGGGGGCCTTCTCCCAGGCAGTGGCCAAGAGGAGGGGTCTGGTACAGTTTGCTGACTTGGAGGCGGAGGGGATTCCCATCCTGAGGGCTGGGAGACAGCTGGATAAACGGCGGGGAGCAGGGTTGGGGACGGGGGAGACGAGGGAGAGGGCTGACTGCACCTGAGGATCACCAGAGCTGTGCTTCCAGATTGAGATCCCTGGCCAAGGGCAGTGGCTCATGCCTGTAATCCCAGCACCTTGGGAGGCTGAGGCAGGAGGATCATTTGAGCTCAGGAGGTCAGGCTGCAGTGAACCTCGACTGTACCATTGCACTCCAGCCTGGGTGACTGAGCGAGACACTGTCTTAAAAAAAAAAAAATGCCAGTCTGGCCAACATAGTGAAATTCTGTCTCTACTAAAAATATAAAAATTAGCTGGGCATGGTGGTGTGGGCCTATAATTCCATCTACTCTGGAGGCAGAGGCAGGAGAATCACTTGAACCTGGGAGGCAGAGTTTGCAGGTTGCAGTGAGCCGAGATCGCGCCACTGCACTCCAGCCTGGGCAATACAGTAAGACTCCATCTCAAAAAAAAAAAAAAAATCAAGATCTGGCTCCTGTAATTCACAGGCATTGAAATACTTTTATGAATTTATATTTATTTATTTATTGTTATTATTATTATTTTTTGAGATGGAGTCTTGCTGTATCACCCAGGCTGGAGTGCAGTGGCGTGATCTCGGCTCACTGCAAGCTCCGCCTCCCCGGTTCACGCCATTCTCCCACCTCAGCCTCCCGAGTAGCTGGGACTACAGGTGCCTGCCACCATGTCCGGCTAATTTTTTTGTATTTTTAGTAAAGACGAGGTTTCACTGTATTAGCCAGGATAGTCTCGATCTCCTGACCTTGTAATATGCCCACCTCGGCCTCCCAAAGTGCTGGGATTACAGGTGTGAGCCACCGTGCCCGGCCTTATTTATTTATTTTGAAGAGACAACGTCTCACTCCATTGCTCAGGCTGGAGTGCAGCGGTGTGATCATAGCTCACTTGTAGCCTCAACCTTTTGGGCTTAACTGGTCCTCCTGCCTCAGCAGGACCTAATTTTAAAATGTATTTTGTTGTGGAGGCGGGCGTCTCGCCATGTTGCCTGGCTGGTCTGAAAGTCCTGACCTCAAGTGGTTCTCCTGCCTCAGCCTTTCAAAGTGCTGAGATTATAGGCATAAACCACAGCACCTGGCCAAATTTAAATTTCGAACTTAAGTTTTGAATGAAAAGGGGGTTGAAATCTCTTATTTTTCTTTCTTTCTTTTTTTTTTTTTTTTTTTTTTTTTTTGAGACAGGGTTTCCTCTGGTGCCCAGGCCGAAGTGTACTGGCACAGTAATAGCTCACTGCAGCCTCAACCTCCTGGGCTCAAGCAATCCTCCTGCCTCATCCCCCCAAGTAGCTGGGACCACAGGTACTTACCACCATGCCTCACTAATTTTTGTATTGTTTATGGAAACAGGGATCTCATTCTGTTGCCCAGGCTGGTCTCAAACTCCTGAGCTCAAGCAATCTGCCTGCCTTGGCCTCGAAGAGCTCTGGGATTACAGATGTGAGCCACTGCGCCCCTCGAAATCTCTTTCAATTCAAAGATGCTATGGTTGTAAAGTTCTTTTTTTTTTTTTTTTTTTTTTTTTTTTTTTTTGAGACAGAGTCTCCCTCTGTTGCCCAGGCTGTAGTTCAGTGGCACAATCTCGGCTCACTGCAACCTCTGCCTCCTGGGTGCAAGCGATCCTCCTGTCTCAGCCCCCCTGGTACCTGGGATTACAGGCACATGCCACCATGCCCGGCTGATTTTTGTATTTTTAGTAGAGATGGGGTTTCACCATATTGGACAAGCTGGTCTCAAACTGCTGACCTCAGGTGATCCACCCGCCTCAGCCTCCCAAAGTGCTGGGATTACAGGCGTGAGCCACCGTACCTGGCCGGTTGTAAAGTTCTATAGCAGTGGAATTTTAGAGTTTTTCAGGCCTACGATGTCTCTAAGATCTGTGACTCTTACATCAATAGATACTAAGATTCTAGGCTACTAAAATGTCAAGATTGTTTGGGTCTCATGGTTTGTATTTCTTTCCAAGAGTTTGGCTGGGAGCGGTGGCTCATGTCTGTAATCCCAGAACTTTGGGAGGCTGAGGTGGGCAGATCATCTAAGGTCAGGAATTTGAGACCAGAAACACGGTGAAACCCCGTCTCTACTAAAAATACAAAAAATTAGCCGGGCATGGTGGTGTGTGCCCGTAGTTTCAGCTACTCGGGAGGCTGAGGCAGGAGAATCACTTGAACCTGGGAGGCGGAGCTTGCAGTGAGCCGAGATCGCGCCACTGCACTCCAGCCTGGGCGACAGAGTGAGACTCTGCCTCAAAAAAAAAAAAAAGTTCATAACGTGAAGATCGAATGTTTCTGTGACTGTAGATCTGTAGGGTTGATGGTTCTGTGTCGCTGGCTTCTGCCTTGGGACAGGGCATGACTAGTGTCTCCCCGGATACCAGCCAGGGGCCATTCTCGGTGTGGAGACTGCAGATGAGGCCAGCAGGGCCCTGCTCAGTGGAGCTGCCTAGAAGCACCAGAGTGCTCAGGGCCAGGATGGAACGATCAAAACCGGCCAGAGGGCCCCGTGCCCAGGGTAGGTGCCTTCTCCCTGTGAGCCGCCTAAGGGCAAGCCCTGCCTCCTGGCCTGCCCCCTGCCCTCCCCCAGACAGGCTCCCAAGTTCACTGGCACCAGCCAGTCCAAGAGGGCTCCTGGTAGAGAGCCGGGCCCAGAGAATTCTGTAGGGGCTAGGCAATCCAGGAAAGCTTCCTGGAAGAGTAGGGAGTTTGGAATTGCGTGTTATTTGTTGACTTTGTCGTGTATGCTCTAACGGCCTGTGTTCTCCATCACAGCCGGGCTGTTTATCTTCTTCGCTGCTGCACTCAGCACAGTGCCTGGCGGGCAGTGGGAACCAAACGACTCCCTCCTATTCCTTATGTCTGTTGCCTATTGTCTGTTTCTTCCACCGTAAGCAGGGATCTGTCCGATTCGCGGCTACTTCCCAGGCTCCCATAGCAGTGACCAGCATCGCGCAGGCGCTCAGCAGAGACCAAGAACAGAGGCCGCTGCCGCGAGGCGGTACAGGCCGCGCCGGGCGGAGTCGGGGAACTACAAGTCCCATGGTGCCTCGCGGCCGCCAGCGCACAGACGCAGCCGCCCTCGGCGTCCTGTGTAGCTGGCGACCTAGGCCGCGGGACCCGGACCGAGGTAGAGGCAAGGGCAGCGCTTCAGGGAGCGGAGTTCGCGCCTCCAGCCGCCATGCCGGACAGCTGGGACAAGGATGTGTACCCTGAACCCCCGCGCCGCACTCCGGTGCTGTCGTCGCAGACTTGGGTGCCCAATCCCATCGTCTACATAGAGAAGGCGTTCGACCTAATCGTGGACCGACCCGTGACCCTCGTGAGAGGTACGAGGCCCCAGCCCGGGGCTCCCTCGCCGGCCTCTGGGGACCCCTGGATCCCACACCCTGCCTGGATCCTCCAATGCCCCCGGGTCCCATCTCCCTGAGACTGCCCCCGGCTGCACCCCGGGGACAACCCCCCACCCCCGGAGACCCCCGAGCTCCGTCGCCTCCTTTGGCCTCCCACTGCACCCCGGACCCCACCTCCTAGGATCCCTTACTCTCCCCTGCACCCTGGGACGCCCCGCTTCTTCCCAGGACTCTTCCCTCCCTGCCGCACCCAGCACCCACTGCTCCAGGACCCCGCACTGCTCTCCGCCCCCGCCGCCCCGGGAACCCCTCCACTGCACCGCTGGCCTCAGGCCTCTCTCAAATGTTAGGGGTGGTCTGCACAGGGAAGCATCTGAATCCTGGGGGTTGTTAGACCTGTCTCTCTGCCAGATGACCAAGTGTCAGGGTGATGGCCGAGATGCCCACATTCACCATCTCTGGAACGAACCGGGAGAATGCCCGGTTCAGTTTTTTTTTTTCTTTCCCTGAGACAGTCTCACTCTGTTGCCCAGGCTGGAATGCAGTGGTGCGATCTCGGCTCACTGCAACCTGTGCCCCATCCGGGGTTCAAGAGATTCTCCTGCCTCAGCCTCCCCAATAGCTAAGATTACAGGTGCACCACCACCACGCCCAGCTAATTTTTATATTTTTAGTAGACACGGGGTTTCACCATGTCAGTCAGGCTAGTCTCGAACTCCTGACGTCAGGTGATCCTCCCACCTTGGCCCCACAAAGTGCTGGGATTACGGGCCTGAGCCACCGCGCCCAGCCTGGTTCAGTTCTTTTTGAACACTTGGGGTGCATAGCATGCTCTGGTGGTTCTCTTGTAAAAGGATGAAGTCTGCAAATCAAACCCCCAAGGATCTGGAAACCGTGCAACAGCTGACCCAGCTCCCTCTCTTTCGTAGCAGTCCTAAAACATGTCTGTCCTATGTGTCCGGATGTTCGAGCTCTCTTTTTAGCTTGTTCATTTCCCAGTGAGGAAGCTGAGGCCGTCAGGTGGTAAGTTCTGCTTGCTGGAGGCTCCCTGTTGGAACCTCTGCGCACCCAGTCCTCCCCCAGGACTCCACAGGGGTCCCTGTGCAGCTGGGGGAGGTGCACTGGCAGAGCCGCGTCACAGTCAGTGCTGTCTGTGAGAAGCAGCTGCCTGTAGGCTTGTGTGGGGGACAGAGTAAGGTAATGCATGTGGAACTCTGAGGATGATGCTTGGTACGCTGGAGCTCTCCATCATCTGTAGCCTAGGCCTTCACAGGCCTGCCTGGCCGGCCACACCTCAGAGAGACGAATTGCCGGTTTTCTTTTCTTTTTTTTTTTTGAGACGGAGTCTCACTCTGTCACCCAGGCGGGAGCACAGTGGCGCGATCTCGGCTCACTGCTAGTTCCACTTCCCGGGTTCACGCCATTCTCCTGCCTCAGCCTCCCGAGTAGCTGGGACTACAGGCACCCGCCACCATGCCTGGCTATTTTTTTTTACTTTTTTTTAGTAGAGATGGGGTTTCACCGTGTTAGCCGGGATGGTCTCGATCTCGACCTCATGATCCGCCCGCCTCGGCCTCCCAAAGTGCTGGGATTACAGGCGTGAGCCACCGCGCCCGGCCAAATTGCCTGTTTTCTAAACGCTGGAACACTCAGGAAGTTCTCCCTCCCCTCCAAGGGGCTTATGAGAACTAGAAAGCTAAAAGCTTGTCCAAACCAATGAGGTGTTTGAGTCTGTTGTTTTGTCTTTGCAGAATTTATAGAGCGGCAGCACGCAAAGAACAGGTATTACTACTACCACCGGCAGTACCGCCGTGTGCCGGACATCACTGAGTGCAAGGAGAACGATGTCTTGTGCATGTATGAAGCCGAAATGCAGTGGCGGAGGGACTAGTACGTGAGCCACGCTGGGAGTGTGGAGATCTGCAGCATGTGCAGCTGGGCCACCGGTCCCTGGGATGCCAGAGAGTAGCATGCCCAGATCTTAAGGGTGACATGGGAGGAGCCAGACCCCAGGGCTCTAGATTTCAATTGTTCTTGAGGGGTACAGGGAAAGGATTCCTTGTGATTAGCCTCTCTTGCTCCCTTTCTCCCCCAGCAAAGTCGACCAAGAAATTGTCAACATTATACAGGCTCGACTCAAGGCCTGTCAGCAGAGGGAAGGACACAACTACAAGCAGAACTGCAGCAAGGAGATGGAGCAGTTCACCCAGGTGGCCAAGGCCTACCAGGACCGCTGTGCGTGGCCTCCCTCCCATCCTTCTGAGGCCTGGGGCCCGGAACCATTGTGATTCCTCCCTCCCTTCACTTCTGCCCACTTGACTTTGCCCCCTTTGCCCGTAGCAGAGGCCTGGGTTCCCAGCTTGTTTCTATTGCTTTCTCAGATCAGGACCTCGGGGCTCACTATTCTGCCAGGAAGTGCCTGGCCAAACAGAAGGAGAGGATGCTGGAAGAGAGAAAAGCTGCAAAAGAGGCCGCCGCTGCCACCTCCTGAGGCATCTGTGGGTGCGCCTGCCGTGTGGCTCTGTACGACTGTTGCTGAAATAAAGTCCTGCAACCTGCCTGTATTTCTGGTGTGATCTATTGGCCCCACGTCGCAGATTCAAACGACCACTAACCATGCAGGACACAGGAAATAGTAACAGGCTTAATTCACTTTATTTTTCTTGTATAAAAAGCCTATGTTGTAGCCACAGCTGGAGCCTGGGTCCGCTGCACGGAGACTCTGGTGTGGGTCTTGACAAGGTGGTCAGTGAATTCCTGATAGGGAGACTTGGTAAACACAGTCTCCTTCCACAGGTCAGGGGTCAGGTAGCTGTAGGTCTTAGAGATGGCATCAAAGGTGGCCTTGGCTGCAAAACGAAAGAACCCCAGGAAGGTCAGTGGTGTGCTTGAGGCAAGTCCCCCAACCCAAAAATTGTCGCACTCCTAGGAACAGAGAGGCCATTCTGGGCGGGTCTGTCGTGCATTAGGAGAGCCTTTCTCTGCCTCCCTGAAGACACGCCAAGCACACACCGGACCCGTGTGGTTAAGCGGAGCTGAGAGACCATGGCTATGCCCCATGCGTGGACCACCTACCGAAGTTGCCCAGGGTGGCAGTGCAGCCCCGGGCTGAGGTGTAGCAGTCATCAATACCAGCCATCATGAGCAGCTTCTTGGGCACAGGCGCTGAGACGATGCCAGTGCCCCTGGGTGCAGGGATGAGGCGCACCAGCACAGAGCCACAGCGGCCTGTCACCTGGTGAGGGAAGAAGTCAGGAGACAAGGGCCCAAGGGAGCCCGCCCCACAGCAGGCCCATAACCTGCCACCAGCCTACCTTGCAAGGGACGGTGTGGGGCTTGCCGATCTTGTTCCCCCAGTAGCCTCTGCGCACCGGGACAATGGAGAGTTTGGCCAGGATGATGGCCCCACGGATGGCGGTGGCCACCTCCTTGGAGCACTTAACACCCAGGCCGACGTGGCCATTGTAGTCCCCGATAGCAACAAACGCCTGTGAAGAGATGTGTGTGAGGCGACTGGTAGCCCTACACCCAATCACCGCCCACCACCCAAGGCCTGTTGCGCCCCTCAAGGAAAGAGAGGCCACAGTAAGGCCCATCCCAGGTCCTGAGGAGATCTTTTCTCTCTCTCCCCATTACGAAAAGTCACACGGGTGAAGCCAAGTGCAACTACGCAGAGCCGAGAGAGTCTGACAAGCCCAGCCCAGCCCACTCCAGGACAGCCAGGTACCTTGAACCTGGTGCGCTGACCAGCACGGGTCTGCTTCTGCACCGGCATAATCTTCAAAACCTCATCTTTGAGAGAGGCCCCCAAGAAAAAGTCAATGATCTCAGATTCCTGTAACAAACAACAGAATTGTGGGGAGTGCATTAAATAAAAACTTAGCACCATTATGCTATTCAACAACCAAAGTCATCTGCGGGGCGGTGGCTCACACCTGTAATCCCAGCACTTTGGGAAGCTGAGGTGGGCGGACCACAAGGTCAGGACTTCAAGACCAGCCTGGCCCACATGGTGAAACCCCATCTCTATTAAACATACAAAAAATTAGCCAGGCGTGGTGGCGGGCGCCTGTAAACCCAGCTATTCAGGAGGCTGAGGCAGGAGAATCGCTTGAACCTAGGAGGCGGAGGTTGCAGTGAGCCGAGATCGCACCAGCCTGGGTGACAGGCCGAGACTCTGCCCCGCCAAAAAAAATAGTCATGAACCCCCTCACCTGGCATCCCCCATCTGTCCCCTTCGTTTCGTTTCAGCAGTGTTAATGGAATCTTGTAAGATTAGCATGTTTCAGCATCTCAATCGTTTCTTCCTATCTGCCCTTTTCCTCTTGTTTGGTGAGATGTGGCTTTCCACTCAGGTTTCCTTTTGCTTTGTCCGGCTTTGGCCTAGCCATGAACACTGTACCTTGCTAGAGCGAATGCTCACATGACAAACGTGCCATTAGCCTTTCCCACTGCACCCGCTGGACGCGGATGACAGCTGTCCTGTACACGCGGACTATGAGTTTGCTAACCCTTACAGTGTCCTCCCACAACCTGAACTTCATCGTCCTCTCGGATGGCATGAACCGAGCGCTGCTTCTGTCTCAGCTCTTTGGAAATGAATTCGCTGCGAACGTGGGAAGATGCGCTGAAATGCCTTTTGTGGCTCTCGCTTCACTCTGGTATATCCATCCAACCTCTCTCAAATGGAATCCTCTCCTCAGCCAGCCCGCAACACAACCTCAACCTCTCTCTCCAACGAGACGCTGGGCCCTTCAAGGCGGGTCAATGGCAGATGCCAACCATCCAACCCCAGCCCAAACCACTCCGGGGTCGCACTTGTTCAACGCCCCAACGACCGACGCGTACCTTAATGGGCAGAGAGAAGAGGTAGATCTCCTCCAGGGACTTGATCTTCATGTCCTTGACCAAGCGGCCCAGCTTGGTGACGGGCATCCACTAGAGGGAGAAAATGCGCGAGTGACCAGGGCCGCTCTCCGCCGCCGCCTACGGCCCGATCCCGCGCGTAGCTGAAACCTACCTCCTTATCCTCGGCCTTGCCTCCGCGAGCTCCGCGGCCTCGGCCCCGACCCCGTCCACGGCCGCGACCCCGGCCCCGGATGCCACTGCCGAAACCTCCGCGGAAGCCACCGCGGTTCCCCATCCCAGGGCCACCAGGGCCTCCGGGCCCCCCCGCTGCACCGGCGTCATCCGCCATTTGCTGGAGAAAACGACAAGAACCAGTCAGTGCGGCCTAGGCATCTAGCAGCCCCCGCAAGACCCAGACAGGGGCTCCCGCCCAGGAGCGCGGACTCGATGTCCGCAGATTCCCGCCGCCCGCGCCGAGACCCGCAGCGGCACACACGACCACTCACGTGTTTTCTCGGAGAAGAAGAGCGAGGCCTGCTGGGAAGCGGGTTTTATACCACACCAAGCGCCGCGAGACCTCCGCTGCCCCGCCCCGGACGGGAGCCCGCCGAGCTCCCATAAGGCAACCTGTGATTGGCTCCGCGGTGCCCCGCCCTGCGCGTCCGGCCCCAGCCGCGGTCTGGGCATCTACACCGCCCGAAAAGCGGCTATAAACGCCCGCGCGTCTTTTGCGCTCCCCTCTTCACTCAGGTAGGTCGTGCCGCGTTCGCCACCAGTATCCCGCTGGTGGTCTTGGAGACCGGCGTTGGTTGAAAATCACCCCCGGCTTTGGCCGTGGCCGCGGGTGAGATTCGACGCCCAGAGCCTCCGGGGGCCTCAGCTCACCGCGCGCTGCTCCATGTGCGGCGGTGAAACCCAGGCCCCGACAGGCGCCGCGGCCTCCCCCCAGGTGTGGCCGCTCGCGTGGTCTGGCCCCTGACTCCTGACCCCGGCTGCCGACCCCTAACCCTGTTTTCTCGCCGCAGGACACTGGTCCTCCCACGCCTGAGACCGACGTCGCCAGGACCGCGGGGTCGGGGGGACTCGGCTGTTCCCCGTCTTTCAAATAAAGCTGTTTGCCTAACTCACTGCGTGCGGGTGTTCTTGGGGTCCCGACCCGCCTGTCAGCCTGGCAAGTGCATCTGTTCACGCTGTGGCGGGGAGAACCCTAGCGAGATGCCTCCTCGTCTTTCCTGGCCATCCCAACGCCGCGTTGGACACAAGGATAGGATGTGGGAGGTTGGCAGGTGACATGTAAGGTCCGACGCTTAAGTGGCGGAGCCAGATTGGGAACAGTCTTGTGGCCATGCGCGCCTCAGGTAAAGTGCCCTGGCCCAAAGGGCGCCAGGTGGGGCCAGCAGAGCGCTCGCAAGGATGGGAAGTTCAGAGGCTTCCAGTGACTTCCTTGTGAGACCAGCTGAGATTCTAAGGGATTTGACCAGCTAGGCCTAGATGAACTCAGCGCCCCAGTGGTGCTAGGCTGGAGTGGATCAGACACCTGGTTTGGGAGGCTGGGCCCCCTGCTCTGGGGCAGCAGGTTACCCGGGAGTTTAGTTCTCATTGCCTTGGAGCTAGCCCCTGAGTATCAGATCCTAATTGAAGACCCCTAGTGGCTCAATGCCTAAAGCCCCAAAACACTTGGAGCTGCAGCCCTCTGGAGAGAAGAGGGGCGATCCCTGTGATCCCACTGAAGCCCTGGCCTGGGGGAAACAGCTCCATGAAGCTTGGTTCATCTCAGCTCACTACAGCTTCTGCCTCGGGCTTTCAAGCAATAATGCCTCAGCCTCCCAAGCAGCTAGGACTACAAGCACCTGCCACCACGCTCGGCTAATTTGTCTGTATTTTTAGTAGCGATGGGTTTTCACCATGTTGACCAGGCTGGTTCGAACTCCTGACCTCAAGTGATCTGCCTGCCTCGGCCTCCCAAAGTGTTAGGCTTACAGGCATGAGCCACTGTACCCAGCCCTGTGACTTTTTAAAGAGGTGGGGTCGGCCGAGCGCGGTGGCTCAAGCCTGTAATCCCAGCACTTTGGGAGGCCGAGACGGGCGGATTACGAGGTCAGGAGATCGAGACCATCCTGGCTAACACGGTGAAACCCCGTCTCTACTAAAAAGTACAAAAAACTAGCTGGGCGAGGTGGCGGGCGCCTGTAGTCCCAGCTACTCTGGAGGCTGAGGCAGGAGAATGGCGTAAACCCGGGAGGCGGAGCTTGCAGTGAGCTGAGATCTGGTCACTGCACTCCAGCCTGGGCGACAGAGCGAGACTCCGTCTCAAAAAAAAAAAAAAAAAAAAAAAAAAGAGGTGGGGTCTCACTGAATTGCCCAGACTTGTCTCCTGGGCTCAAGTGATCCTCCTGCCTTGGCCTCCCAAACTGCTGGGATTACAGGTGTGAGCCACTGCACCCGGCTACCTGTGATCCTCTACAGAAGGGAACAAGGGCTGGGCTGTACAGGGTCTCTGGGCCCTGAACCAGGGTTGTGATTGGCTTGAGCTGGACAATGCTATTGTGATGTCAGCCCACACCCACTGAAATGCAGGCTCCTGAGCTCTGGGGGCCTGTGGAGCTGCTGTCTACACACAGATCATGGTGAGCCTGGGGTCCTCTTGCCTCCAGCCCTTAGATGTGTGCCCAACTCCAGAAACCTGCTGAGTTGTTCAGGGATTGACCCCACTGCACTTGGAAAGGGTGGGCAATGGGTCGCAGGCCCCCATACGGTACAGTGAAACCTGGAAGGCTCTGGCTAGGTCTGATTCCAGGCTAAGGCCCCCATCTCCAACCAGGGATTAGTAGTCCTGGGGTGGGGGGCCCTAACCCCTACAGCTGCCCCCTCAAAGTGGGTGCTGAGCCAGCCCCTCTACTTGAAGTTCTGTGGCCCACCTCCCCACCCAAAGCTTGCTAGGCTGTTGCTGGGTATGTGAACCAGGGACTGGATCACTGTCCCAGCCAGGTCCTGACACCTGGCCTTTGCAGAGTGGCGGGTATGATCTCAACCTCTTCGCCAGCCCTCCTGACAGCAACTTTGTGTGCTCCGTCTGCCATGGGGTTCTCAAGAGGCCAGCAAGATTGCCATGCAGCCACATCTTCTGCAAAAAGTGCATCCTCCAGTGGCTAGCCAGGTGCCACCGGGTACCCAAGGGGCTGGGAGGGTAGGAGTGAGACTGGGGGCCATTGCTGTGGCCCAGAACAGAGGGGAAAGTCAGCCAAAAGACTCAGCCACGAAATCTCCCTAAACTAAAATGTGTATGCCCTCACTCAGTGGCGTGTGCAGACCCCGGCCCCAGCCTCAGAGCTGACAGCGCCCTGTAATATGCCCTGATGCCTCCTCCAGCTGATGAAAGGACCACCTGGGTCACCGAGTGAGAGCTTGACCAGGGCTCCCTTCCCACTCCCAACACTCACCCCTACTCATGCCTCCTTCCAGACAAAAGACCTGTCCGTGCTGTAGGAAACAGGTGAAAAGGAAAAAGATCGTCCACGTGAATAAACTCCGGAAAACCATTGGCCGCCTGGAAGTCAAGGTAGCTCAAAGTACTCACTCCCCCGACCCTCGACCCTTCTCACCCTTGTAGGGGTGGGGCAGGGCCAGGAGAGGGGGCAGGAGAATCGTATCTTAAGAGAGAAACAAGTGCAGCCTTGGGAGGACCAGACGTGGCTGAGTTTGAATCGTGCCTCTACTGCTTAGTTGCTGTGTGACTTTAAGCAAGTTTCAGCTGTAAAATGGAGATTATAAAGGACTCACAGAGGATTTTCAGAGGATCTAGTGCCTGGTGTGCTGGCCACTACTCTCCAGCCCCCTAGTTTTACAGATGGGTAAACTGAGGTTAAAAAGGAAAGCCTGGCATCCACACCACTCACCAGACCAACCCAACTGTGTACCTTCCAGTTCCCCAAGCCTCAGGCCTCGCCCCTCCCCTGGAACTTCTAGCTTCTTCCCACTTCCAAGCATTTGCCCCAATGATCTCTCCACCCACTCACCGAAGTGTGGGAGGCTCCCGGTTCCCTGATTCCTGGTGAATGGAAAGCCAGGGGTGGGGGGTTCTGGGGGTGTCCCGCCTGATTTCTTCACACGTGTTCTCCTTCACCCTCAGTGCAAGAACGCCAACGCTGGCTGCAGAGTGACGTGCCCCCTGGCCCATCGCAAGGGGCACCAGGACTCATGCCCCTTCGAGCTAATGGCCTGCCCCAACGAGGGCTGCACCTCGCGGGTGCCGCGTGGGGCCCTGGCAGAGCACCGGCAGCACTGCCAGCAAGGATTCCAGCAGCGCTGCCCCCTGGGCTGCGGGGCCACCCTGGACCCGGTCAAGCGCGCTCGCCACAACTGCTACCGGGAGCTGCACAATGCCTGGAGCACGCGCCAGGAGCGCAGTCGGACCCTGCTGCTGTGCCTTCTGCGGCGCGTGCGCTGGCTGCACCGAGCCACCAGCGTCGTTCGCCGAGAGCTGGCGGAGCTCAGCAGCTTCTTGGAGGAAGACACCGCTCTGCTGGAGGGCACCTCACAGGAGGAGGCCAAGGTCGCCCCAGAAGGCAACGCTGGGGCTGAGGTGGTGGGGGAGCCCAGGGCCAACATACCTTGTAAATAGGTCAATAAAAGCGGAGCGCAGGCCTGCCTGCCTCTGTGCCTGCGGCCCTCATAACTGTCACCGGTGCATCCCTGCCGCCCTCTCCAGGCATTTGCTTGCTCTCTCTTTCATCTTTTCCTTTTTTTTTTTTTTTTTGAGACAGAGTCTGGATCTGTCGCCCAGGCTGGAGTGCAGTGGCGCGATCTCGGCTCACTGCAACCTCCGCCTGCCGGGTTCACGCCATTCTCCTGCCTCAGCCTCCCGAGTAGCTGGGACTACAGGCACCCGCCACCCCGCCCGGCTAATTTTTTGTACTTTTAGTAGAGACGGGGTTTCACCGTGTTAGCCAGGATGGTCTCGATCTTCTGACCTCGTGATCCACCCGCCTCGGCCTCCCAAAGTGCTAGGATTACGGGCGTGAGCCACCGCGCCCGGCCACGAATGCCTTTTTATACTGTTATCAAAGAGCCAGGCCACCAGCGCCGCCACCAGCGCCGGTCTACCCTCACCAGACCGCGAAGCACCCTCAGGGCTCACGGCCCTCCCTCCAGGCCGGAAACGTCTCCGCCCGCTTCCGCCTCCCGAGGCAGCAGCCACTGCCCGAAGCAAAGATGGCGCCAAGCGCGCGGCGCCGGTGGGGACGTCACAGTGGTCGCGCGCGGTGACGCCATCGCAGCGCGCCGGGAGTGTGGCGTTCTGTGAGGAGTTCGGTGCCAACCTCTGTCACGCGGCGGCGGCTGCCGGGGCCCTAGCCGATTTCAACTGGAGCGGCGGCGGCGGCAACATGGCAGAGACCGCGGCCGGAGTCGGCCGCTTCAAGGCCAAGTGAGCCCGAAGCGTTGGGGCCGCGCGGGGAGGGAGCTGGTTTCGCAGCCGGCATAGCGGAAGTGCACGTGGGGTGGGCACGCATTCTGGTCCGTGGAGGCGAGAGGCTATGTGTGCGCCGGCTCGCGGGGTCGCGGACGCTGCGGTGATACCAGGCGGGAGAGCCGACCCCGACTGCTCTCGGGGAGGACGGCGATCGGAGCCTGGCCGCCGGGAGCAGCAGCGTGGGCTCATCGAGAAGCCGGCTGTGGGTGGAGTGGGGACCAGAAGTCCCGATGAGGGGAGGAAAGGGCTGAGCCTAGGTCGGGGCTGGTCCCGGGGGGCGGCGGGAGGCGAAGAACCACCTCTGAGCAGTCGGCCTGGGGACGTTTTACCCGCGATCTCTCTTCTCCAGGGAGCAGGTAGACAGCAGGAGAGGGGCGGGTCTGCAGAAGCCCAGGAGGCCCTGAGTTCTGTGCCCTGTCACTCCCCAAGCCTTTGTCGAACAGCAGTACTGGTGCCCCTGCCCTGGCAGCGCAGCCTCAGGGGATTAGCGTTTCCACTGGCAGCTCTGGGGCTTTGGTTGTGCCAAGCACTGGTAAAGGAAGGTCCCAGGCTGGCAGCACCGCCATGGGAGGGTCAACTGGGTGCGGGGGCTCAGGGGCTGCTTTCGTTTTGGCAGTCAGGCTTCCAGAAGCGCAGTGAGCCAGACCTTGACAACTGGGAAGAGAAGCCCAGGCCGCATACAAGGAACAGGGGGAAGATAGGAAACCCGTCCCAGAGGCTGCGACAGGAGCAATGGGGTGCACTGTGGGCCATGAGAGGGAAGGAAAGCAGAGGCAAGGGTGGCAGAAGCTCTTCTGGGCAAGGTCTGGAAGGTGTGTGGGCAGAAGGGAGGGTTTGATGCAGGGCAGTGACATCTTCAGTTATGCTCTGAAAGGTACCTGGCAGCAGGGTTAAGAGGTAGGTAGGGGAGGCCGGGAGCAGTGGCTCACGCCTGTAATCCCAGCAATTTGGCTCACGCCTGTAATCCCAGCAATTTGGGAGGCCAAAGTGGGTGGATCACGAGGTCAGGAGATCGAGACCATGGTGAAACCCCCATCTCTACTAAAAAATACAAAAAACTAGCCGGGCGTGGTGGCAGGTGCCTATAGTCCCAGTTACTCGGGAGGCTGAGGCAAAATGGTGTGAACCCAGGAGGTGGAGCTTGCAGTGAGCTGAGATCGCACCACTGTACTCCAGCCTGGGTGACAGATGGAGACTCTGTCTCAAAAAAGCAAGAAAAAAAAGAAGAGGTAGGTAGGGGGCCCAGTGAAGAGGCCAGAGTGGCTGACCAGAGGCTGCGATGGCCTGGACCAGGTGGAGGCAATGGAGAGGGAAGGAGGAGGGGCAGGAGTGAGGTCACAGAAATGACAGCTGCTCATGGGACCCGGGCTCTGGGCAAGCCTGGGGATGAAGGGAGGAGCTAGCGAGGGGAAGAGGTATGCCATACCTCAGGGATGAAGACACTGGGAGGATGTGCTCTGGGCTGGCTACCCAGGCCTGGCCACGCACCGCCGGCAGGGGTGTCCCCAAGGACCCCCCTGGCTCTCACTGGGGAATCCCTGAGAACCCTGGGCTGTTGGGCTGACTCTTCCTGACACAGGCCCACCCCCTGCTGCTTCAGGGATCACCAGCCCAGGTCTCCACTCTCAGTGACGGGGGTAGCAACAGCCCCCTGCAGTACTGCTGGTTCTACCCCATGCCCTGTCTCTGCTGTTGCCCAGAAACTCAAGGGCAGGGGACATTGGGGTCACCTCAAGAGGAGCACCCAACACAGGGCTGGGCCCTGGGGACTGAAGGGATGGGTGGTGCTCACTCGCCCCCTGCTCTCCTTCCAGCTATGCTGTGGAGCGCAAAATTGAACCTTTCTACAAGGGCGGAAAAGCACAGGTACCAGCCTGGGGAAGGGCGGGGTGGGGGCAGCCAGAGACCATGGGGGGTGCTGAATGTTGCCTGGCTGAGACCCCTCTGTCCCCAGCTGGACCAGACTGGCCACCACCTCTTCTGCATCTGTGGCACCAGAGTCAACATTCTGGAGGTGGCCTCGGGGGTCGTGCTGCAGAGTCTGGAGCAGGTGAGGGTAGCCTGGGTGGGTGAGGGGTAAGTGGAGGGGGCAGCCCACTCATACCATGCTCTGCACACCACTCTTTCCCCTAGGAGGACCAGGAGGACATCACTGCCTTTGACCTCAGCCCTGACGATGAGGTACGTGGGGCGGGGCCTGGAGGGGACCTGCTCCAGCGCCTCCCTCCCAGACTGAGTCCAGGAGGCTGTGAGCAGGGTATTGCTGCCCCTCTGCTGACCTGTATCCTCCCCCAGGTGCTGGTGACAGCCAGCCGGGCATTGCTGCTGGCTCAGTGGGCCTGGCGAGAGGGCAGCGTTACCCGCCTGTGGAAGGCGGTACACACAGCCCCCGTGGCCACCATGGCCTTCGACCCCACCTCCACGCTGCTAGCCACAGGTAGGGCCCTGCAGCACAGGTGGGTATCAGGCACAGATGCAGGGGCTTTGGGCATTCCACTCCCTCACCTTGCTTCCCTGCAGGTGGCTGTGACGGGGCTGTGCGCGTCTGGGACATCGTGCGGCACTATGGGACACACCACTTCCGAGGCTCGCCCGGCGTCGTGCAGTGAGTTGGGCGGGGGAGGAGGAGGGCAGAGGCACCGCCCAGCCTGCACAGCTCACCCATCCTGTCCCATCCGCCCGCAGCCTAGTAGCCTTCCACCCGGACCCTACACGCCTGCTGCTCTTCTCCTCAGCCGCGGATGCCGCCATCCGCATGTGGTCACTGCAGGACCAGTCATGCCTGGCTGTGCTGACTGCCCACTACAGCGCTGTCACCTCACTGGCCTTCAGCGCCAACGGCCACACCATGCTCAGGTCAGCAGTGGGCCCTGGTACGAGGGGGAGGCTTGGAAAGTGGGGGCCAAGGCTAAGACTTGACCTGAGGTTGCTGTTGCTACCCCAGCTCCGGCCGTGACAAAATCTGTGTCATCTGGGACCTTCAGAGCTGCCAGGCCACAAGGACCGTGCCTGTGTTTGAGGTGGGCATGCCTGGAGGCCAGGGCTGGTTGAGTTGGGTGGGGAGGGGGCATGACAGCAGCCTGTGACCCAGTTCGTCTCCAGAGCGTGGAGGCTGCTGTGCTATTGCCAGAGGAGCCAGTGTCCCAGCTGGGTGTGAAGTCCTCAGGCCTGTACTTTCTGACAGCCGGCGACCAAGGTGTGTTGGGCCGGGACACAGGCAGCAGTATGGGGTTGGGGAAGGCCTGTGGACCTGAGTCTCAGCAGCCCTGTCCCCACCCACACAGGCACTCTGCGCGTGTGGGAGGCAGCTTCCGGGCAGTGTGTGTACACGCAGGCCCGGCCGCCGGGCCCTGGGCGGGAGCTGACTCACTGCACCCTGGCCCGCACTGCGGGCCTGCTCCTCAGCGCCACCGCCGACCACAACCTGTTGCTCTATGAGGCTCGCTCCCTGCGGCTGCAGAAACAGGTGCACACTTGCCCTTGCTCTGTCTGGAGGCTGCGGGCACCAGCCCTCCTCTTGCACAGGTCCTGGCTCACATCTCCTGCCCCCTGCCGCCCTGCAGTTCGCTGGCTACAGTGAGGAGGTCTTGGATGTCCGGTTTCTTGGGCCTGAGGACTCCCACGTCATCGTGGCCTCCAATAGCCCCTGCCTGAAAGTGTTTGAGCTCCAGACGTCAGCCTGCCAGATCCTCCATGGCCACACAGGTGAGTGGGGCCAACCCACCTGACACCCTGGGACCTGCCTGGGTCCCTTGCTTGCTTCCCTTCCCCCATCTTGCTTTGTGACCTATACCTCCCCACAACATCTCAGATATTGTCCTGGCCCTGGATGTGTTCCGGAAGGGATGGCTCTTTGCCAGCTGTGCCAAGGTGAGGCACCCTGAGAGGTAGGGGCAGAGGCACCAGGCAGGGAGGCCACGCAGTAAGCCCATGGACCAGCCTCTCTCCTCAACTCCCTGTCCCCAGGATCAGAGCGTCCGTATCTGGAGAATGAACAAGGCTGGCCAGGTGATCTGCGTGGCTCAGGGTTCCGGTCACACACACAGCGTGGGCACCATCTGCTGCTCTAGGTAGTGAGTCGGGGCTGGGCCCAGGGGTGTCAGGGAGGTGGAGGCCCGGGCCTGCCAGCAGGGGCTGCCACTCAGGGAGCTGAGGAGGCAGCGGCAGCTTTGGCTTGCTCTGAGGGTCCAACCCAGAGATGTCGAACAGAACAGGACAGGACAGTCCCTACGTGCCTCAAGGGCAGTCCTCAGAAGTAGCCCCGGCGAAGTGGTTAAAGGGGGGACGGGCACTAGGCAGAGAGAATGATTCTGCACGAGGCCCAGGTGGAGAGGTGACCCCTGCATGTAGGCCTGGGGTCCTGTGGCTGGGGCTGAGTCACCAGGTGCTGCGGGTGGACAGTGTAGACAGGGCGTGATCCTACAGGTGCCTGGGGGTGACCCAGGCCAACCCGCATCCTGGGACGGTCCCCGTGGTCTGGACCGTGGGCTCCCAGGCTGGCCCTGTGGGGAGCTGGCCTCAGGACTGGCCGAGGCTCAGCTGTGTCTCCTCCTCTCCTGTTGGGCCACAGGCTGAAGGAGTCCTTCCTGGTGACAGGCAGCCAGGACTGCACTGTGAAGCTGTGGCCTCTTCCCAAAGCCCTGCTGTCCAAGAACACAGCCCCAGACAACAGCCCCATCCTCCTGCAGGCCCAGACCACTCAGCGCTGCCATGATAAGGTGACTCCATAGCCACTGGGGTGGGGGTGTGGCCAAGCCCTTGCTGGCGGGGGAGGGGGGGTGCTGAGCCACCACCTTCTCCCATTGCCAGGACATCAACAGTGTGGCTATTGCCCCCAACGACAAGCTGCTGGCCACAGGCTCACAGGACCGCACGGCCAAGCTCTGGGCCCTGCCGCAGTGCCAGCTGCTGGGTGTCTTCTCAGGTCACCGGCGTGGCCTCTGGTGCGTCCAGTTCTCTCCCATGGACCAGGTGCTGGCCACAGCCTCAGCTGATGGCACCATCAAGCTCTGGGCGCTCCAGGACTTCAGCTGTCTCAAAGTAAGCGGCGATCCAGGCCGTCCCCACCCCTCACCCTGGTGACATCTCATGCCCTACCCCCCCCCCCCGCCCTTTGCAGACATTCGAGGGGCACGATGCTTCTGTGCTGAAGGTGGCCTTTGTGAGCCGTGGCACGCAGCTGCTGTCCAGGTGAGTGGTCTGGGGCAGGGCAGCGATGGGGTGGGGGGTGGCGGGGTGACCTGCCTGACGCTGAGCCTCTCCCCACCCCAAACCCAGCGGCTCGGATGGCCTCCTGAAGCTCTGGACCATCAAGAACAACGAGTGTGTGCGGACGCTGGATGCCCACGAGGACAAGGTCTGGGGGCTGCACTGCAGCCGGCTGGATGACCGCGCCCTCACTGGGGCCAGCGACTCCCGTGTCATCCTCTGGAAGGTTGTGGGCCCCAAGGGCAGGGAAGAGTCGGGGTGGAGTGAAGGCCCCATCTGACCCCAGTCTGACCCCAGGATGTGACCGAGGCGGAGCAGGCAGAGGAGCAGGCCAGGCAAGAGGAGCAGGTGGTCAGGTAAGGCCAGGGCAGTGGCACCCGTCCTGGCATCAGCCCTGCTCTGTGCTGTAGGGAAACAGGCTGAGCACCAGGCTCGCTGCCTGCTGACTCCGATGGCTCTGCCAGCGGCCCTCAGTGGCCTCTCCCTCCCCTCCCTGCAGGCAGCAAGAGCTGGACAACCTACTGCATGAGAAGCGGTACCTGCGGGCACTGGGCCTGGCCATCTCCCTGGATCGGCCCCACACCGTGCTGACTGTCATCCAGGGTCAGTGCTCACCCGGGGGCAAGAGGCTGGGTCTACAGACCACTGGGCTCTGCTTTCCCCAGCTCAGCCTTCCCTCCTCCCACAGCCATCCGGAGAGACCCTGAGGCCTGCGAGAAACTGGAAGCCACCATGCTCCGACTGCGGCGCGACCAGAAAGGTTGGGGGCCGGTCAGGGTGGGTGGCCCGGCGGGCAAGGGCCAGTCATGGCACATTGGCTGGGCAAGAGGATGAGGGTCCTGTTGCCCACAGAGGCCCTGCTGCGCTTCTGCATCACGTGGAACACCAACTCGCGGCACTGCCACGAAGCCCAGGCCGTGCTGGGTGTGCTTCTGCGGCGTGAGGCCCCTGAGGAGCTGCTGGCCTACGAAGGCGTGCGGGCAGCGCTTGAGGCCCTGCTGCCCTACACTGGTACGTGGGCACAGTCTGGGGTTGGGGGATCCTGGGGGGCGTGTGGACTACCCCCCTGACCTCCTTCTGTCCAACCCCAGAGCGGCACTTTCAGCGGCTCAGCAGGACACTCCAGGCCGCCACTTTCTTGGACTTCCTGTGGCACAACATGAAGCTGCCTGTGCTGGCGGCCACCCCCACACCCTGGGAAACCCATAAAGAAGCGCTCCCCTAGCCGGTCCGGTCTCTCTCCAGTCCATCCTGAACCCCTGGAAAACCCATAAAGGCTGCTCTCCTAGCCGGCCCTGTCTCTCTGGATTCCAGTCCAGCCCCTACCCTGGCCAACACCCTACCTAGCCAGCCAGAAGGGCACTGGAGCTGATGGTCTCGGCCTTACCAAGCCCATCCCGCACCCTGGCCTGGCAGAGATCTAGCCCGCGGCTCCGCACGCTTAGACGGTGGGGGTCATTCGGAACAAGCTTTACTCAAGAGGAACAGCAAATACCCGCCTCCCGTCCTGTTGGCCAGGGAGATCCGCCCTCCGCACTCCTAGCCCTGGGATGGCGCGGTCCATCCCCCCATCGAGATCCTCGCGCTCACTGCTCCGTAGTAGGGTGCGCCACAGGCACAGGGTCCACGCACCCTCGGGACGGGCCCTGGCGCCCTGGGCGCCGCTCCAGGGCCCTGCGTGTGACGGTGCAGCAGCGGCTCTGGATGGCGCCCGGCGAAGGTCGGGTGGGCACGGTGGGGGGAGGGGCGGTGGCCGGGGAGGGTTCGGGGAAGCCCCGGGCCTCACCGGCCGGGTCGTCTCCTCCACGGAACCCCGTCCGGCTCAGGAGTGCACCCAGCCCTTCCGGCCGCAACAGCACCGCGGGAAGGAGGCCCTCCCGGTCGCCGTACCTGCGAGGGGGCGGGGTGTAGTTAGGGCCCCGCCCGCCCGCCTCGGCTAGCCTCCCCACCCACGCCCGCTCCCGCGTACCTGCACAGCCACCAGCCGCGGTCTGACGTTTCCAACACGCGCACGCGCGCCCCCGCGGGCACGGACAGCTCATCTGCGCGGTTGTTCTCGTAGGCACGGGAAGCACAGAAATGGGGACCTGGTAGTGGGTGCCTGGAGTCACCGCGGGGCAGCATAGGCCAAGGCCCGCCCGCACCCTTCTCCAAATTCTCCTTGCTTGAGTCTGCTGACCGCGGGGCCGCTCTAAAACCGGTTCGGGGTTTCCTCTAGGTGCGGAGACCAAGCACGGACTCCTGGGCCGCCCTGCCCGCGATGCTTCTGACCCAGTCTTGCCACACGGTCAAGCCGTAGTGGTGGCATAAGGGATGGGGTTAGGCGCATACCGCTGCTGCCTAGGGACGGGACTCCCTCCCGGCCCCGGCCCGGGGCCGCCGCCTCCAGGTAGGGCGCTGGAAACCAGGCTACCTGCTGGTCCTCGTTCTCCACCAGCCACCAGCCTGTGCGCAAGAAGCCGGCGGGGACTCAGATCTCGAGGCTCCCTCGGGTCCAGGGGCAGAGGAACAAATCCCTGGGTTATTGGCGGGCCCTACCTGAGGGGTGCCGCAGCAGCACGTCCAGGCTCTCCTGGGCCCGCGCCTGAAAAGGCCGATTCCGCGTATCCTGGGTACAGAAAGGCTGCAGGCAGCGCAGACTCTGAGTCTCCAGACTGTGGATGGAGAGGCGGCCCGCAGCACGCGAGACAGGCGGCTCCTCTGGGGTGGGCAGGATCACTCGGCTGGGAAGGGCAGCCCGCACGAGTGAGAGGTAGGCGGATGGGGAGGGTGAAACCGGAGGCGCCACCCGGCAAGACCGCCAGCCTCCCAGTCTCTGCCCTTATTCGCTGGCTGTTCCCCCCACCCTACATCTCTCCCAGCTCCAAACGCCGCTGCAGGCTGGGAGTTTGGGGGGAGTCAGGCACCTGCCGGGTGGCAGCGTGGGCTCCAGGTCCAGGGGTTGCGGTGCGAAGAAGCCAGTGATCGCCGAGCTCTGTGCCACACGCTCTGCAGTCGCCAGCAGCCTCCGAGAATAGGTTTCCAGCAGCTGCAGGCGCGCCAGGCCGCGGCTCGTGCGCCCCCCGTGTGCCAACAGTGGTGCATCTTAAGGCACCACAAAAACGTGCTGTGATACCCCGGTTGGGCTTCACTGGTCCCTGGCGCCCCAGGCAAACCACCGCCTTCCCCGCCCCCATACCCAGGCTGGCCTGACCGAGAAGCTTTGGGAGAACGCGGTCAGATCTCCGCAGCAGGCCCGCCTCCACCGGGAAGGTCTCCTTGAGGGTCTTCTGAGGGCAGGAACGGGGGCATTGGTCTTCCAGAGCCCACTGTGCACCCTTGGGAGGGCGGGGTCCCTCACCCAGATGGCAGGGGCTGGGAGCTTCAGTGGGGACGAAGGGCCTCCAGTGGGAGTCACTGATGGGGGGCAGTCCAGTGGGAGGCAGCCGGGTGGGGAAGCCGCCACCGTGGCATCAGGGTGGCCCAGGGTCACTTACCTTGAGCCGCCTGAATTCGTCCCAACTCCTGCGCACGAAGGTGTCGCTGCCGTCTGACCAGCGCACACAGAAGGCAAAGGTCTGGGGGACAAAAAGTTGGGAGTGCCTTGGAGGTGTTGGTCCAGGCACCCCCTTCCTATGCCTTGGGGCCACTAGGGACCCAGCCAGGTCTTACTTGGAGCCTCTTGATCTGCACCAGGGCTGCTCCTTGCACTGAAACTGGGTATCGGGGGCCTGCCATGACTGTGGCCTCCAGGCTGCAGACTCCTGAAATGGGTGAGGACCCTTCTGCTTCCCTGTGCTTGAGAGGGCTCTGGGGGACCCAGAAGACCGTCTGGGATACAATCTGGCAACGCCTCAAGCCTGTGGGGTCCTTGTGGAGCCGCCCCAGCCTAGTCCTTTGCAGCTTTCTTGCTGTCTCCCAAGCCCACGATCTGGGGGCAGGAGCACAGGGATTGGGGGACTTCCAGGCAGAGCTGCTAGGAGGAAGAAGAATGAGCTTTCCAGCCCTGGAGGCGTGCAAGACTGAAGAAGGGGTGGAGGGTAGGCGGAACTGCTGCCTGGGTCGCTCCTGCCTGCCTCTGGCCACTGGAGGAGGGAGAAGGCAGGGCTAATCAAAGTGCTGCCTGTCCTGCCCACCTCTCTGGATTCCCCGGCTCTGTGAGGTAATTGCCCTGCTAGGGTGTGTCCAACAACTCTTGTCTTTGAACTAGCCTGGGGATTTCTGTACAGAACCAAGGCCTCAGTGCTTAAAGCTTTAACTGCTTTGTCTGATTTAATCCTAATGCTGGAGGAAAGGTCTCTTAACGTCCGCAACTAATAGGTGAGGAAATGTGTGTTAAATGCGTAATTTTTGTGAGTTTTTGTGTACATGCTGGGGGAGGGGCAGACCTCACATGCTCACCCCAGGGGTTCCCCTGCAGTGAGGAGACTTGGGGTAGGAGAAAGAGGGCCCATCTGTGCAGTCACTGGCACTTGTTGGGTGGGGGTGGAGGTCAGGGAAGCGGTCACTAGGGCTGTTTTGAGAACCGCCTCTCAATTCATGATTTGCCATGACCAACTGCAAACATGGCCTGGGCAGAGGCCCGCTCAGGTGCCCGCCTCTCTGGCTGCTTCCTTATAGTTCAGGCTACAGAAGCCACATTCAACTCTGGCACACAGTGGTTCTTCCTGGTGCTGGGGTCACCAATTCTGTGTTGGGATGCCCCTACTCCAGCCCCTTCAGGGAGTGGTCAGCCTCTGGGGCATCCCTCCAGGAAGCTGCCCTCGCTGCAACAAAGGGCCTTTGTGTGTCTGTCCCTCCAGCACTCGCTGAGGCCCTCAAGCTGTCCCTGGTCCTGGCATGGGCAATGAACACCTGCTCACACAGGGCTGATATGCAGGGTGCCCCCAGCCAGCTGTCACCTTCTCCCTGATCTCAGCTGAGGGCCTAGCTGACCTGGTGGGGTCCAGCGTGTGAACCGAGGGGAGACCTTGCTCCCCTGGAAGACGGGAGAGAAGCTGGGGAGGATTTATTCAAAAGCAGAAGCCTAGAGGGATTCTGAGGCTGCCTCCCCACCCCAGCTGACAGCCCCTGCCCCACACCCCATCAGCCCTGCATGGTTTCCACTTTTTCCTCCCCTACCCTTTTTTCTTACCTGAATAGTACAGCCACCCCACCTCCATCCGTATGCTCCTCACTTGCCCCAACAAAATCCACTCCAAGGACAGACACAGTGCCTCTCACCTGTAATCCAAGCACTTTGGGAGGCCGAGGCAGGGGGACTGCTTGAGCTCAGGAGTTCAAGACCAGTCTGGGCAACATGTTGAGACCTCTATCTATGCCCCCGCAAAATACAAATATTAGCTGGCCATGGTGGCGTGTGCCTGTAGTCCCAGCTACTTGGGAGGCTGAGGTGGGAGATCACTTGAGCCTAAGCAGTCGCAGCTACAGTGAACAAGATCGTGCCACTGCACTCCACCCCGGGTAACGGAACAAGACCCTGTCTCAAAAAAAGAAAAAAAAAAAGAAATTCACTCCCCATATGATAGCCAGAGGAATCTGCAGCAAACTGAAATGGGATCAGATTGGGTAGCCTTGCCCAAAACTGTCTAGCATCTCCCCCCCCCCCCCCCTTTTTTTTTTTTTTTTTTTTTGAGGCGGAATCTTGCTCTGTCGCCCGGGCTGGAGTGCAGTGGCCTGATCTCAGCTCACTGCAAGCTCCGCCTCCCGGGTTTACACCATTCTCCTGCCTCAGCCTCCCAAGTAGCTGGGACTACAGGCGCCCGCCACCTCGCCCGGCTAGTTTTTGTATTTTTTTAGTAGAGACGAGGTTTCACCGTGTCAGCCAGGATGGTCTCGATCTCCTGACCTCGTGATCCGCCCGTCTCGGCCTCCCAAAGTGCTGGGATTACGGGCTTGAGCCACCGCGCCCGGCCCCCCCTACTCCCATAATAAATTCCCAATCCCCGTAGCTGCTAACCAAGTCTTGGTGGGTCCCTGGATCTCCTCTCCCACCTTACAACCCTCCCTAGCGTCCCACTGGCCTTTTTGTTCCTGCAAAATGCCAAGACCCTGCCACCTTGGGCTTGGTCTGGAAGGCGCTCCTCAGCTGATTCCTCATCCTTCAGATAGGGTCACCTCCTCAAGGAGGCCTTCCAGATTTACCACACCCTTGCATGGACCCACCAGTTCGTACGTGAACATTTATGAGTGTGAGTCCTTGTTTTTTTTTCCTGTCTTGACCACTGAATTATGAACAGAGGAGGTCAGGGAACAGAGCTGTGTTCCCTGCTCTGCCCAGCACCTGGAACAAAGCTTGGAACAGAGCACAAATAATAGCGGAATGGATAAATGAACGCAAGGAGGCAGAGGAATCCCAGAGGCCGCTCCAACCGGGAGCCCGACCCCTCATCCCAGATTCTAGGATCCGCGGCAGCCGGCGGGGGGCGCCGGGGAGCCCAAGGCACGCGCCAACCCTCTGCGGCCGCGCCCCGCGCTGCGTTGCCAGGCGCCCGTTGCCATGGCGCCGGGGCGGCGACAAGAGCCCAGAACCCTAGCGCGCGCCGCAATCTGTGCGGTCACGCCAGCCCCTCGCTGAGAAGGCGCTGGGCAGCCAGCGGGTGGGACGCGCCCCTCAGCGGAGGGCACAGAGCCTGGCCGCAGGCACACAGGACACTCAGAGCGGAGCGATGGGGGCGTCGCGGGCCGCAACACGGACTTTGCCTGAGTGTCAGCCCGGGTCCCCAGCGCGCCCGCGGCGCACCTTCCGCCGCGTACCTTCCGCCACACACTGCTCTTCTACTGGAGGAAGCGAGAGCGCCGCCACGGACGGCGCAACCACGGCGTGCGCCGCGGATCGAGGCCCGGGGGTGCCAGCAGGCTCCGGCCCTCCAGCTCCGTCCCTGCCACTGGCCCCGGGCCCGGCACCGCCCGGGTCCGCGCCGGGGCCTCTGGCTCCGCCTCCACACGGGCCCGCGCGCCGGCCCCCGCCCCCAACTCCGCCCCAAGCCCCAGCTCGGGCCCAGCCCCAGCGAGCACGGCGCGCGCCTCCGGCTACTGTGGCTGCGCGCTGGCCTGAAGGCTGACCTGGAGGCTCATCTGGAGGCCGAGCTGGCCCGGCAGGCCTTGCGCGGGCAACATGGCGGCGCCCGGCGAGCGGGGCAGCTTCCACGGCCGGAATCTCTTCTTCCTGCCGGGAGGCGCGCGCTCCGAGGTGATGGACGACCTGGCGACCGACGCGCGGGGCCGGGGCGCGGGGCGGAGAGACGCGGCCGCCTCGGCCCCGACGCCAGCCCAGGCGCCGACCTCCGAGTCTCCGGTCGCCGAGGATGCCTCCCGGAGGCGGCCGTGCCGGGCCTGCGTGGACTTCAAGACGTGGATGCGGACGCAGCAGAAGGTGCAGATCCCTGCCCGACTTCTCCCAGCCCCGCGCAGCCCCTGCCCCTGCCCCCGCCCAGGTGCCCCGGCAGAGCTCCACAGGGTTGCCTGTCCCTGAACCTTGCCCCCGGGTAAGCCCGGCCTTACAGCCTTCATCCACGCGTGGGTTGGATCGTCTGCAGGGCTTTGGCCGGAGTCCAGTGGGCCACCGGCTGGGCTGTAGAAGGGGGAGCTTTGGGCGCTTTTGTTCGGAGAATGAATTCACTCTTGGTCGGCCTGCTTCCGCAGCGGGACTCCAAGTTTAGGGAGGACTGCCCGCCGGATCGCGAGGAACTGGGCCGCCACAGCTGGGCTCTTCTCCACACCCTGGCCGCCTACTACCCCGACCTGCCCACTCCAGAACAGCAGCAAGACATGGCCCACTTCATACATTTATTTTCAAAGTTTTACCCCTGTGAGGAGTGTGCTGAAGACCTAAGGAAAAGGTAAGATGTGTTTGCACGCAGCAGAGCTTTGCACTGCAGCCTGGGCCTGGGGCTCCTAGCTGACGGTATAGCGGGGAACATAGAGAAACGGATGCAGAGGTGACAGAAGTTTGCTGAGGAGCAGGGACCTCCAACAGGTGAGGCCTGGGGCCATCTGAGCCTCCTCGTCTTGTCTCAAAAGCCAAACTGTTGGGATCTGCTGCTGAGTACTGCTCCTGCCACAGCCACAGGACTCCAGGAAGGGCTTCCCTGTATTGTCTGGCACTGAAGGCGGCTCCCCGCAAGTTAGGGAGGACTCCACTTTGCCTGACTTCTAGAGCAGGACTGCTGGTTTTAAAATCTTGGAAATCCACTGCTTTTGCCCCCAAGAGCCACCTCTTCCTCACTGAGGCATCCAAGAGTCAACACTGGCCCTTGTGGATGTTTCTAGACCAGATGTCTAGGGCAGAGTTACCATTGTTGCTGTAAGCCTGGGCAGTTAGAATTAAGTCTCTTGCTGAACTGAGGCACCAGGGCCTCCCTCAGGTGCTAAGAAACAAGTCCAGTTTTCAGTTACAAGGCTGTGCCCAGCCCCACCCAGGCCACACTCTGCCTGAGGCCAGAGACGCTGGATGCCGCTTCCTGGGTGTTAGAAGCTTATAAAATTGCCAGGTCTGTGCTGTGACGTCTTGCCTTGAGGCCTCGTTGGAGTTTGCCAAGCTCTCCAGGTGGGTGTTTGAGCAACCCTGGGAGTTCATCACACCCGGAAGCTGCAGGGTCAGCCCTGTTCTAGGAATTCCTCTCCCTTGGAGCATAAGGGCACTCCCAGGTATAGCTCACAGCAGTGCCCCAGTTGTCCTTCCTTGGGAGCAGACAGGGAACTGGCAGGGGCAGTGGAGCCGCTGCGTCCTCCCATTCTTTACTTGCTCTCCCTATGCAGGCTGTTCAGGAACCAGCCAGACACCCGCACTCGGGCATGCTTCACGCAGTGGCTGTGCCACCTGCACAATGAAGTGAACCGCAAGCTGGGCAAGCCTGACTTCGACTGCTCAAAAGTGGATGAGCGCTGGCGCGACGGCTGGAAGGATGGCTCCTGTGACTAGAGGGTGGTCAGCCAGAGCCCATGGGACAGGCTAGCCAGGCGCCTATGGAGTGGCCTGGTTGGAGAGGGGCAGGGCACTCATTAAAGTGCATCAGAGCCAGAGCCTGTTGTGTCTCAGTTGGGTGGTCCCCAGGACACTGCCCGTAGGGAACTGCCCTGCCCCTGTTAGGTTTGGAGCAGAAGTGGAGGTGCACACAGCAGGCACCCACTGGCCTCCTCCTCAGTGGAGGCCCCAAGGAGCTGCAGCTGAACTGCAGGTGAGGGAGGCAGGAGCAGCCTGGGCTGCCCCTTGGTATTCAGGATGTGGCTTCCTGCCCACCGCATACCCTGGCGCCTCGCTCGTCACACAGGAAGACAGCAGGCCTGGCTGGGCATCCCTGTGCCTGTCCCTGGAGGCCAGGCCATTGCCTTCCCACTCTGCAGCAAGGGATGCCCCTGCCCCCGATGGCTCTGTGCTGCTCACTTTAGGGGGCTCAGTTCTCCACTCTGCTCAGTCCCTACAGGGAAAGCTCAGGCAGGGTCTTTCTGAGGGTCCGCCAGCCGTCCTGCCCTCTCCCTGCCTGGCACATGCCTGCCAGCGTTGTACCATGCCTGTCCACAGGGGATTCGTGGGGCCCGCTTCCTCAGAGTCTGAAGCCCAAATGAAACGTTGAAGTGACCGAGGACCTGGCTGCAGTGTGTTTTCTGCTGGGGCTTATAGCAGTGGGCAGGGCTTGTTCCATCCCTGTGTGCCCAGCTGCATTTGCTGCTGGGGTCCTCGTTCCTCAGGAGGAGAGAGAGATCCCGAGGTGAGAGTGAGCTGGGAACAGCAAGGACGCTGATTGGTTGGGGCGGGGAGGCCAGAGTAGCTGATGCAGGGGTCCCAGGAGTACAGGGTGGCCAGACAGCACGAGGTCTCCAAGGCCCCAGCAGAGCTGTGGCTTGTACCCCCAGCTCCCCTGACAGGAAGTTCTTGGTGGGTTTGGAGCCAGGGAATGGCATGGAGTGATGTGGCTTTGAAGGGTCCTCTGGCTGCTCGGCTGGGATGAGGCAGGGAAGGGTGGAACAGGAGGACTGGTGAGGAAGCCGGGGCAGTCACCGAGTGACCACTGAGAGGAATACCCACCCCACGGCAGGGGCAGACGCGGGTACATTAAGGGGAGAGCCAGAGAACGCATGGGGTGAGGATGGAGTCCCAGGAGACTGCTGGGAGCTGCCGTGTGTGTCACAGATGGAGAAGGCTGTGAGTGCAGCAAGTTGAGGGGTGACTGGGACCCAGCTTTTGAGCCTCCCCAGCCAGAGCGGCCCAGCAACAGTGTTCTGTGGCCGTAAAACTCCAGGGACCTCTGTCTGCCAGGAGTCTCAGCCTTTCCCTGGGCGCAGGCCCACCTTGGCATGGCCTCCTCAGGCCTGTGTGGAGGAAGCTGACATGTCCCCACTAGATTGGCCCTTTGGAGCTGCTGGCTTCTGTAGAGGCTGCGCGGAGGGGCCAGGTGGCACAAATGAGAGAGGGGAGATGGGGGGAAGCCAGGAGAGAAGGTGTCCCTTCCTCGCCCAGACACAGCGCTTCTCTCCGGCCTTTCCCAAGGCCTGTGAGTGTCTCAGGAACCAGCTGGTTCTCTGGTAAGGCCGTGTTCAGCTCAGGAACGTACCGCCTGTATCTGCTGTCCCTCCTGCCCCCCACTCCCTCTCCGCCTTGCCTTTTTCCCCATCTTAAAGTTTCACTCCTGAATAAAACTTCACTTGCCTTTTTCCCCGTCTTCCTTAAAGTTTCACTCCTGAATAAAACTTCACTTTGCCTTAGAATCTGTTTTTTTTGTTTTGTTTTGAGACAGAGTCTAGCTCTGTCGCCCAGGCTGGAGTGCGGTGGAGCAATCTCAGCTCACTGCAACCTCCATCTCCCGGGTTCAAGCAATTTCTCCTGCCTCAGCCTTCCGAGCAGCTGGGATTACAGGCACCTGCCACCATGCCCTACTAATTTTTGTGTTTTTAGTAGAGATGGGGTTTCACTGTGTTGGCCAGGCTGGTTTTGAACTCCTGACCTCATGATCCGCCCGCCTCAGCCTCCCAAGATGCTGGGATTACAAGCGTGAGCCACCGCACCAGGCCAGAGTCTGTTTTTTTGGGGCATCCAGGCCAGTGGAACTCTAGTGCAAGGAAAACACCAGCTCTGGCTTGAGCTGGTGTTCCAGAGCTGTTGACACGCAGACCAAAGGAACCAGCCCAGAGGGAGGAGAGACCTCAGCAGGATGGTACCCTGGGCTCCTAAGGCTCACAGGTCACAGAGGAGGGACCTATGAGGTAGGAGGAATACCAGGAGGGAGGAGAGACCTCAGCAGGATGGTACCCTGGGCTCCTAAGGCTCACAGGTCACAGAGGAGGGACCTATGAGGTAGGAGGAATACCAGGAGGGAGGAGGACCTCCAAGTGGGGCACAGTGGCTCATGCCTGTAATCCCAGCACTTTGGGAAACCGAGGTGGGCAGATCACTTGTGGTCAGGAGTTTGAGACCAGCCTGGTCAACATGGCGAAACCTCGTCTCTACTAAAAATACAAAAAAAAAATTAGCTGGGCATGGTGGCGCACCTGTAAACCCAGCTACTCCAGTGGCTGAGGCAGGAGAATCGCTTGAGCCCATGAGGCAAAGGTTGCAGTGAGTCAAGATTGCACCACTGCACTCCAGCCTGGGTAACAGAGTGCAACTCTTAAAAAAATAGAATTGAGCTGACAGCAGCATCAGACTTGCCCTTGGGATTGGCCTGGAGGTCAGCGTAGGGTCCAGCTCCACAGGGTCGATGGGTTTTTCTCCCCATGTGCAGAGACGAGAGATTATAGAAATAAAGACACAAGACAGATAAAAGACAGCTGGGCCCGGGGGACCACGACCACCAAGACGCGGAGACTGGCAGTGGCCCCGAATGCCAGGCTGCGCTATTTATTGGATACAAGACAAAGGGGCAGGATAAGGAGTGTGAGCCATCTCCAATGATAGGTAAGGTCACGTGGGTCACGTGTCCACTGGACAGGGGGCCCTTCCCTGCCTGGCAGCCGAGGCAAGCGGAGGGAGAGAGACAGCTCATGCCATTATTTCCACATATCCGAGACTTTTAGTACTTTCACTAATTTGCTACTGTTATCTAAAAGACAGAGCCAGGTGTACAGGATGGAACATAAAAGTGGACCAGGAGCGTGACCACTGAAGCACAGCATCACAGGGAGACAGGCCTCCAGATAACTGCGGGCGGGCCAGACTGATGTCAGGCCCTCCACAAGAGGTGGAGGATTAGAGGCTTCTCTAAACTCCCCCAGGGAAAGGGAGACTCCCTTTCCCCGTCTGCTAAGTAGCAGGTGCTTTTCCTTGACACTGACGCTACCGCTAGACCATGGTCTGTTAGGTCCATTTGGTAATCGGTGTCTTCCCAGACGCTGGCGTTACCGCTAAACCAAGGAGCCCTCTGGTGGCCCTGCCTGGGCATAACAGAAGGCTCACACTCTTGTCTTCTGGTCACTTCTCACCATGTCCCTTCAGCCCCTGTCTCTGGCCTGGTTTTTCCTAGGGTATGATTGTAGAGCGAGGATTATTATAATATTGGAATAAAGAGTAATTGCCGCAAACTAATGATTAATGATATATATAATCATATCTATGATCTAGATCTAGTCAACTTATTTTATGTATTTGATTAGACTGAAACAGCTCGTGCCCTCAGTCTCCTGCCTCGGCACCTGGGTGGCTTGCTGCCCACAGGTCAGTGGCAACCTTGAGTTTAGGTGCTGTGCCGGTGGGAGCTGATTCTGCCAGGTCTCGGAGAGAGAGGAGGGTGTTGCAGACAGAGGATGGAAAACTGGAGTTTGCTGCTAAAGGAAGCAGTAACATGAGGCAGCTAGAGGGGAGGTGGGGTCAACAGTGTTTGGCTTTTTTTTTTTTTTTTTTTTTTTTTTTTTTTTTTTTTTTTTTGAGACGGGAGTCTTGCTCTATCGCCCAGGCTGGAGTGCAGTGGCCAGATTTCGGCTCACTGCAAGCTCCGCCTCCCGGGTTTACGCCATTCTCCCGCCTCAGCTTCCCGATTAGCTGGGACTACAGGCGCCCGCCACCTCGCCCGGCTAGATTTTTTGTATTATTTTAGTAGAGATGAGGTTTCACCGTGTTAGCCAGGACGGTCTCGATCTCCTGACCTCGTGATCCGCCCATCTCGGCCTCCCAAAGTGCTGGGATTACAGGCTTGAGCCACCGCGCCCGGCCGTGTTTGGCTTTTTAGGAGAAAGTGCAGCATGTCTGCGTGCTGATGTCAGCGATGAAGTAAAGGAGGAGAATGGATGACATGGAGGGGCAGTCTGTGGGGGACGGGTGAAAGGGGTTGGGGTCGAATGCACAGGTGTGATGGACCTGGAACACAGTGAGTAGTCCTCTGGCAACACCTGCTCTGCCCACCTGTGCCCAGCAAGACTGAACAAAGAGCTCCAGACCAGAATCAATGAGTTCCAGGGGGGCTGGGCCAAGCAGCACCATCTGTGCCCCGGGTTGGTGTAGCAGGGACCTGGGTTGCTTATCTGAGGAACGGTGGCAACAGTCTGCCACTATACAGGTAAAGCGCTTGGCGCTATAAATGCTCAGTTAGTGCAGACATCTCAGTGCTCTAGACGGAAACCTAGGAGTCATCTGAACTTCCAGCCTGGTAGGAACATGAGGAGAGGGACCTTGTTGCACCCAGGGCTGGGGTCTGTGGAGGGGACCCAGCAGGAAACAGGGCAGCCAGGCACCACCGCCACCTGACTCCTGGTCTCTGATGCCTCTCCCTGCCCTCGAGTCCAGACTAGGTGCTTCAAGTGCGCTGGGGAGACCCAGGAGGAGGGAGGGCATTAGGAGTGCCAGCACCTGGCCGCGGGCAAGGAGCAGAGACACGGAAACCAACACTCCCAATGGCACTGGCCACGGTGCCTCTGCCCCTCCCTCCACAGGTGTTCCTGGGGCCGACGCCTATCTTCCTACCAGACCTTCCCCGCCAGAGGCGAAAACCTGCTGAACGAGCAGCTAGAGCACAGTGGGGGACCATAGTAAAGACCCCAGTTATCCATCTGGTCTTCCTGGGACCAGGGCCAGGGAGCCAGTCCCCTTTCCCGTAGGATGGGGGAAGATGCTGCAGCCCGTGGGTCTCCTACCCCTTTACTCCCTCACCCAAGGGCCCTTCGCAGAGGAGCGGACTCCTCCTGTCTGTCCTCCCGGCTACAGCAAAGTCTGCGCCCAGCGCCCGCGCCCCACCCAGCCCCATGGGGACCTGGCTGGAGGGTTCCTGAGGATGGCCTCGATCTCGGCACCGGGGCAGGCAGGTGCGGGTGGGGGATGGGAAGCGGGCGCGGCAGAGCAAGAGGAAGGACCCGGCCCCGCGCGCGTGGACCCAGTGGGGGGCGCGGGCTCGGCCCCGCCCCATCCCGCGCGTCCCCGCCGTGGCCGGCGCGCGCTCCCGGGAGGCGGCGGCGGCTGCGGCGTCGGTAGCATCAGCATCAGCATCAGCATCAGCGGCAGCGGCAGCGGCAGCGGCCTCGGGCGGGGCCGGCCGGACGGACAGGCGGACAGAAGGCGCCAGGGGCGCGCGTCCCGCCCGGGCCTGCCATGGAGGGCGCCTCCTTCGGCGCGGGCCGCGCGGGGGCCGCCCTGGACCCTGTGAGCTTTGCACTGCGGCCCCAGACCCTGCTCCGGGTCGCGTCCTGGGTGAGTGGTCCCTGCCCGGGCTCCCGCTCCCGCCCCTGCTTCACGACCTTCAGGCCCCTACCCACCCCTGCCACCTTCCCCCTGCCCCCTGCTTCTCGCCCCGCAACCCACTCACTCTCATCCTCGCCGGCCCCTCCCCCGCCGGCCTCAGGTTGGGGTGACGTCACCGGACAGGGCGCGCCCACCTGCGGGCGGGGGAGGGGCCGGCGGCGCCGGAGAGACCTTGAGAGGTCACCGCCGGTCGCCCCTACCCCTATCTCCTCCCCGGGTCTAATTCCAGTCCCTTTCCGCAGCCCTTACTCCGTTTTTCCTGTTCTCGTGACCTGGAAGCAGGGACGGGGTGGGGACGGGATTCGCCTAGGGGCAGAGGAAGGGGGCTACGGGAATCGAGAGAGACCGGGCAGCGCCTCCCCTTCCCCCGCACACACACCCTCGGGGCTCCTTGGCAGGGAGCCTGGCCCCTGGCCCCCAGGTCCAGCTGTGAGTTGAGGGAGGAGAGGCTGGGCTGGGAGGGCTTCCTGGAGGTGGTGTGGGAGGCAGGTTTGGGGGCAGCCTAGCCCACTTGGGCGTCCCTGGGAGGGCCCTGCTGCTCCTTCCCTCCGGCAGGGGAAGTGGCAGTTGGGTGCCGAGCTCTGGGTTTTGTCCTGGTGGCAACCTCTGGGCCAGCCGCACCTTGGCGCCTGTCTTGGAGGAGGGCGGTGCCCATGGTGGGGCAGGGGGCTTTGGCCTCCCCTGCGGAGTGGCTCTGACCAGACCGGGAGGCAGGACGCTGCGTTTTGGTCCGAGCGCATGTACCGACTTGTGGCCCACTCTTGGGGGACAAGTGCATGTCCCGGCTTCCCCCTCGGCTTGGTCTCTCGGAGCTGGAGCGGGAAAGGAGCGAAGGGGTGAGGTTGAGGCTGGAGATCTTTTCTTGGAAACACATGGCTGCCCCATGCAGCCCTGGTTAAAATGACCGCGGTCCCCCTCATGCCTGTCTCCCTAACTGGTGGGCAGGAGGCATGGAGGTCTGACGGAACCCCAGAGGTCAACGGTGTCATCTTTTCAGCCCCAACACTTACAGGTGATATTAATAATCAGTCACGTGGGGGCCGTCATCCCTCCGGTACTCACCGCGTGCAGGAAGCTGGGTGGACGTCTCTGTCCCAGCATTCCATGAGCTGTGCCCGTCACCCTATTTGCATGCTAGAAACAGGCCAGGCAATTACCAATCGCGCAGGGCGCAACAGCCCCGCTGCCCCCATACCCTCCCTCCCGCCCTGCTCTGCCCGCCCCATTCTCACCTCCCCTTCGCCCTGCCGGCTGCAGCCTGGGAATCGCGGGCCCAGGTGAAGGTTCCTGTTCCCACACTTTTGAGTGGGCTCTGAGGGGACTCCACGGGCCCACGCGGTGCAGAGTACCTGGCTTGAATCAGCCCCAGCTTTTGTCAGCCATGTGATCCCGGACAAGTCACTTCACCTGTTGGAGCCCGTGTCCCCTTTTATAAAGAGGATAAGAACAATGGCGATCCCACGGGGACTTTCCCAGGATTTGGTGAGGGAAGGCATGTAAAGTGGCTGTTTAACACAATGCCTGGGCATAGTAGATGCTCACTAAACGGCCCGTGTTGTCAATAATTACAAAATACGCGAGGGTTTGGGAAAGGAAGAGATGACACCGCCCCCCACCCAGATACGGGCCCGGGAACGCAGGGACAGGCCCGGGGCCGTGGGCGCTCGCAGTGGGCTCGCAGAGGTCGGGTTGCTGCAGGGCCCTGAGCGCCGCGCCGCACGCAGGTGTTCTCCATCGCCGTCTTCGGGCCCATCGTCAACGAGGGCTACGTGAACACCGACAGCGGCCCCGAGCTGCGCTGCGTGTTCAACGGGAATGCAGGCGCCTGCCGCTTCGGCGTCGCGCTGGGCCTCGGAGCCTTCCTCGCCTGCGCCGCCTTCCTGTTCCTCGATGTGCGCTTCCAGCAGATCAGCAGCGTCCGCGACCGCCGGCGCGCTGTGTTGCTGGACCTGGGCTTCTCAGGTGGGCGGGGCCGGGACGAGGAGCTGGGGGATGGGCGGGGCCTGAGGCGGCGAGCGTCGACGGGCCTCCCGGGTGGGCGGGGAGGGGGCGGGGCCCGGACCGGGAACGCCGCTGGACTTCCTAGATGGGCGGGGCCGTGACGAGGGGCGGGGACTGAGGCAGGTAGTGTCAACAGGCCTCTCGGGTGGGCGGGGCTGGGCGGAGCCTGGACGGGCAGCGCCGCGGGACTTTCTAGGTGGGCGGGGCCGGGGTCTGGGCGGAGCCTGGGCGAGGAACGCTGCTGGAGCTCCCGGGTGGGCGGGGTCAGCGTAGAGGGAGGCGGGGCCTCGCGCCACGCGGCGAGCCCAGGTGAGATGCCCCAAGCCTCGGGCCCACCGACGCTTCCTCTTCCGGGCGAGGCCGCCGTGGGCCCCCGCGTGGAACGTCGCCCTGACCCGCCTCACTGCCCGCAGGACTCTGGTCTTTCCTGTGGTTCGTGGGCTTCTGCTTCCTCACCAATCAGTGGCAGCGCACGGCGCCAGGGCCGGCCACGACGCAGGCGGGGGATGCGGCGCGGGCCGCCATCACCTTCAGCTTCTTCTCCATCCTCAGCTGGGTGAGTGCGGGGCCCGGGAGGGCGGGGCGAAAGGACCGGCGCTCGGCTGATCCCGGCTGACCCCGCTGACCCCGCTGACCCCGCCCCCGCGCAGGTGGCGCTCACCGTGAAGGCCCTGCAGCGGTTCCGCCTGGGCACCGACATGTCACTCTTCGCCACCGAACAACTGAGCGCCGGGGCGAGCCAGGCCTACCCCGGCTATCCGGTGGGCAGCGGCGTAGAGGGCACCGAGACCTACCAGAGCCCGCCCTTCACCGAGACCCTGGACACCAGCCCCAAAGGGTACCAAGTGCCCGCCTACTAGCGGCTGGCAGGCACAGACCAGGGCTCCAAGGCCACCCCACCAACGCAGGCCCCAGGATCTCCGGGACCTCCCTTGGGTTCTTCCAGCTCAGCGCCAGGGATATAGTGGGTGGCCACTTTGGGCCATCCGAGGCCAAGAGGGGGTGGACCCTCGCGTGCCCGGGCTGCCCCCTGCCAAGTTCCCCCAGTCCCTCAGCACCTGGCCCCAGGACTAAGGTCCTGAGAAAGGGATAGCACTGCCCAGGATGTGTGTCCCGAGCCCGGAATGGACTGGCTTGGGGAAGGTATTCCCTCTCGGGCCAGCCACCCTGCGGCTCACCTGCTCACTCCAGGGTCGGGGGTGCAGCTGCCCTCTACGATCAGCTGCAGGAGCTGCCCAGGACAAAGGGGACAGGGGAAAGACAGCACCCCCGCCCCGACACTGGGATCCTGGCCACTGTTCTCATCCCGTATTCCTGTGGGTAGTGACTGTCTCGTTTCTGTCATGGTGGTGCGTTCCATCTGGAGCCACTCCACTTTCTCTCACAGGCTCCTAGAACAGCCCGGCCCTGTCAGTGTTGTGATCGTGGTCCAGTCTTCAGGTTTCACCTCCTAGTACCCCACAAGCTGCTCCTCTGTCTGTGGCCCCGGCCCCTGCCCAGGTGTGGGTGGTTCTGGCCAGGAACGCACCAGGTAGCTGTGGGCTAAGACACCAGCCATGTCCCAGCCCTTCGGTAAGACCTTGCCAGGGGAGGAGAAGGATGCTTGGGTGCCAGGCAAGACAAGCCCCTCAGCAGGAGAGAGGCCCAGAGGCTCCAGCTGGCCACCGTGTCCCACAAGATGGCCCCTGTGCGGTTCCCTTTACCTTGGCTTCCTGGACCAGTCCCTGCCTCTCCACCTGCACCCTGCTTCCTGGCCCAGTCCTAGGTTGGAGTCCCTCTGCGTAGCTGACTTTTCATGCATTGCTCAAAGCTGGCTTTTCACATTAAGTCAACACCAAAGGTGGTTGCCACATTTCATCAGACAGACAGACACCTCCCTCTGGAGTTGCAGTTGAGTGACAACCTTGTTAAATTGTAGCCTAGACCAATTCTGTGTGGATATTTAAGTGAACATGTTTACAATTTTTGTATATATCACACTCTCTCCCTCTCCTGAAAGACCAGAGATTGTGTATTTTCAGTGTCCCATGTTCCAACTGCAACTTCGTTACAATAAAGACTGTAACTGAGCTGACTGTGACCTGGAAGCTCCTGGAATCATCTCTACCCCTTCCCTTCCTGGTGCCAGGGATTGGGATCTGAGAGGCACCAGGGCCCCACAGGAAGGGACGGGGAGGTAGAGGCCAGGCTGACCCCCAGACTCTGGAGGCTCCAGGTCCATAGATCCCCACCACCACGTGTCATACTAGTCTGGTTCTCTGAAATGCTGGGGAGTCCCCTTGTTTGTTTTTTGTTGTTTTTTTTTTTTGAGATGGAGTCTCGCTCTGTCACCCAAGCTGGACAGTGCAGTGGTGCGATCTCGGCTCACTGCAACCTCTGCCTCCCGGGTTCAAGCAATTCTCCTGACTCAGCCTCCAGAGTAGCTGGGATTACAGGCACCCACCACCATGCCCGGCTAATTTTTGTATTTTTAGTAGAGGCAGGGTTTTGCCATGGCGGTCAGGCTGGTCTCAAACTCCTGACCTCAAGTGATCCACCCTACCTTAGTGTCTTTCAAAGTGCTGGGATTATAGGCATGAGCCGCCGCACTTGGCCTGTTGTGTTTTTGTTTGTTTGTTTGTTTGTTTTAGATGGAGTTTCGCTCTTATTGCCCAGGCTGGAGTGCAATGGCGTGATCTTGGCTCACCACAACCTCTGCCTCCTGGGTTCAAATGATTCTCCTGCCTCAGCCTCTGGAGTAGCTGGGATTACAGGCATGCACCACCATGACTGGGTAATTTTGTATTTTTAGTGGAGATGGGTTTTCTCCATGATGGTCAGGCTGGTCTCAAACTCCCGACCTCAGGTGATCCGCCCACCTCAGCCTCCCAAAGTGCTGGGATTACAGGCGTGAGCCACCACACCCGGCCCAGAGTGAACCTGTTTTTTTTGTTTTGTTTTTTGAGAAAATAAAAAAAACAGATGCCTAGGCTAGAGTGCAGTGGGGAAATCTTGGCTCACTTCAACCTCTGGCTGACTGCAACATCCACTTCCCAGGCTCTCGTGATCCTCCCCACTCAGCCTCCTGAGAAGCTGGGACTACAGGCATTCGCCACCATGCCCAGCTAATTTTAAAGTTTTTTGTAGAGATGGAGTCTCCTTATATTGCTTAGGCTGGTCTTGAACTCCTGAGCTCAAGTGATCCTCTCACCTTGGTCTCCTAAAATGCTGGGATTTCAGGCATAAGCCACCGCATCCGACCCTGATGATTTCACTCTTACGTCTTGGCATTCTAAGATGCTGATGAGAGTGATGCTAACAGATCCATTTGCATTGTTTATAAGCTATCTTGTTGGCAGTCATTTGTAGGGTTCGTTTCTGTAAATCTTTGTCTAGGTAAGAATTTGTTATCGTTGCCAGGCGCGGTGGCTCACGCCTGTAATCCCAGCACTTTGGGAGGCCGAGACGGGCGGATCACGAGGTCAGGAGATCGAGACCATCCTGGCTAACACGGTGAAACCCCGTCTCTACTAAAAAATACAAAAAACTAGCCGGGCGAGGTGGCGGCGCCTGTAGTCCCAGCTACTCGGGAGGCTGAGGCAGGAGAATGGCCTAAACCCGTGAGGCGGAGCTTGCAGTGAGCTGAGATCCGGCCACTGCACTCCAGCCTGGGCGGCAGAGCGAGACTCCGTCTCAAAAAAAAAAAAAAAAAAAAAGAATTTGTTATCGTTGATCCTGCTTGGTGCTTGATGGTTTGTTTTCTCTCTTGGTATTGGGGGAGCAGTCGGGAGCAGTCACAATTTCTCACACGTCCTCTTTTCGTCACCTTCTACTCCTGGGACTCCTGTAAGATTTGCGGTGGAGCCTCCAGCCCTGGGTCCCTATTCCATGGCCTTCATTGGTCACACCCTTCCCTGCTTCTCACTGGTACCTTTTGCAGTTACATCCCCCAGCTTGGTGGTGTTTACTTTTGAACCCATCTATTGGGGTTTTTATCTCAATTACTTTTCATTCCTAGGATTTTTGAGACGGAATCTCACTCTGTCACCCAGACTGGAGTACTGTGGCCGGATCTCTCAGCTCACTGCAACCTCCACCTGCCAGGCTCAAGTGATTCTTATGTCTCAGCCTCCCAAGTAGCTGGGATTATAGGCGTGCATGACCACACCCGGCTAATCTTTTGTGTTTTTAGTAGAGATGGGGTTTCACCATGTTGGCCAGGCTGGTCTCGAACTCTTGACCTCAGGTTATCCACCTGCCTCAGCCTCCCAGAGTGCTAGGATTACGGGCGTGAGCGACTACACCCAACCTCATTCCTAGGATTTCTTTTTTTTTTTTTTTTTTGAGACGGAGTCTCGCTCTATCGCCCAGACTGGAGTGCAGTGGCCAGATCTCAGCTCACTGCAAGCTCCGCCTCCCGGGTTTACGCCATTCTCCTACCTCAGCCTCCCGAGTAGCTGGGACTCACAGGCGCCCGCCACCACGCCTGGCTAGTTTTTTGTATTTTTTAGTAGAGACGGGGTTTCACCATGTTAGCCAGGATGGTCTCGATCTCCTGACCTCATGATCCGCCCGTCTCGGCCTCCCAAAGTGCTGGGGTTACAAGCTTGAGCCACCGCGCCCGGCCATTCCTAGGATTTCTAATTGGTTCTTTTTCATAACCTCCTAGTTGAGTGAAGCACAGCTAAGAGCCATCTCTGGAGCCAAGACGCTGGCTTTGCCCCTTTCTAGCTCACTCATCCTGGTTAAGTCAACCTGTCTATGCCTCAGGTTCTCCTGTAAAAGGGTCATTATGGTTCCTATGGTGTGGGAGGGTGACGATTACTGTGGTAAGGCGTGTGGAGCTTGCAGCAGTGCTTGTCACAGCAACTGCCACTTAAGTGTTGCCTCATATTCCTCTAGTTATTGCTCCTTCTTTAAGAAGTCATTTTTTAGCCAGGGGCGGTGGCTCATGCCTGTAATCCCAACACTCTGGGAGGCTGAGGCAGGCAGATCACCTGAGATCAGGAGGTCAAGACCAGTCTGACCAACATGGAGAAACCCTGTCTCTACTAAAAGTACAAAAAATTCTACTAAAAGTACAAAAAATTAGCCAGGCGTGGTAGTGCATGCCTGTAATCCCAGCTACTCGGGAGGCTAAAACAGGAGAATCGCTTGAACCTAGGAGGCGGAGGTTGTGGTTAGCCGAGATCACGCCATTCCACTCCAGCCTGGGCAACAAGGGCGAAACTCCATCTCAAAAAGAAAAGTCATTTTTTGCCGAACACAGTGGCTCATTCCTGTAACCTAGCACTTTGGGAGGCCGAGGCAGGAGGATTGCTTCAGCCCAGGACGTCAAGGCCAGCCTCGGCCACATAGCAAGACCCCTTCTCTACAAAAAATATTAGCTGGGCATGGTGGCGCACACCTGTAGTTCCAGCTACTCAAGAGGCTGAGGTGGGAGGATCACCTGAGTCTCAGGAGGTCAAGAATGCAGTGAGCTGAGATCACACCACTGCACTCCAGCCTGAGAGCCAGACCCAGAAAGAGAAGTTCTTTCCAATAACCTTAAGGAAACGGCCCATTTCCCAGACTGCTCTATTTTTCTGTGGGACTGGTCTTTCTTAGGAACCTGCAATCCCCTGCAAAGTGGGCATCAGTTGTGAGGCACCTCTGGTGCAGGGGGAATGCAGGTGGCCTCCACCCAGCCTCTCATGTCCTCGCCGGCTCCAGCATGGCCATCACTCAGAAGACACATTTGAGCCCCGTCCAAGTCCTCAGCTTCACGGGGCAGTGCCGATGCTGCCGCATGGCTCCCACCCAGCACCTCTGGAGGCCACTCACAGGCCCTTCATCACATGGTAGCCCCTTTCTGCTTAGAGAAATATCCCCACTTTCTCTGATCTAAGGATATATTCTTGGCCTTACTTGAATGTGGCTGTGTTTAGAGCTTTTTTCCTACTTATATGTGCTGGAAGCAGAAAGAAGTGGTTACCGTATGTGTCTGGTCTCCCTCCAAAAACCCTAGATCCAGATAATAATGCTCAGATTATTTTGCTGCAGTATTTCGGATATCCCCTCCACTCTGTTTGTGAATTTGGCTTCAGGGTGTACTCAGCAGACAGACAAGCTCAGAACGCCAGCTCTGTGTGGTATTGCAAAATAAATTTATTTGAAGATAAACTGTCTTATAAAAGGTCAGAGGCAATTTGAGATCCCAGATTCAGCTTTAGCTTGTCTCATAAAAAGATTCAACTTCAGGTAGCACAATTTCTTGTCTGCTTTTAATCCTGAATATTCTTGAAACACAAAACAGCCAACTGTTTACACAACACACATCTGTGACATCTGACTCTGGCACCTGTGGAGCTGCAGCTTTCAGCTCTGAGGCCGCAGGGGCGGCAGCCCTCAGCTTCGGGAGGGCCCAGATCAGGCCACTGTGACTTCTGGCTTTGCCAGCAACAACCGGTCCCAGCATCCCAGCCCTTCCCTCCCCTGGCGCCTCCCAAAAGCACAAGAATGCAAACCGAGACTGGCCCACCACTGAGGCAGGGGTGGACTCCCACCTGAGTGTGCCAATAGGCGGGTGGACCATCCTGGTGACTTCCTGGTGGGCCTGGCCAACCAAGAGGCCAGGTGGCCTCACTGGGCCTTACCTGGCTGCCCGGCAGCCCGGAGAGGAAGGAAGCAGGAAGGGCGCTCATGGTGCGATGGCTCTGGCCATGCTGGCGGGAGCTACGTGATGATCCTGGCGATGGCTTGCAGGGAGGGGAAGTCGTCGTCCCGGGCAGCATGCAGCGCCTGGTGGCTGCTGGCGTCGCCATGTGCGAGCACCTGCTGGCAGGTGGGGCACACACGGCAGTCCAGGCCCGCCTGCTGGGTGGTGGCCTGCCACGCGCTCTTCTTGTTCTTCTTGGACTTGGTGCTGAGAGGCTTCTCGCGGTTGCAGAAGTCCGTGTGTGCAGACAGGAGCTCCTGCTGCTTGGCTGTGTCGGGCAGTAGGACCAGCAGCTCGTTAAAGACCTTCTGGAAATTCTCCCCCAGCAGGTCCCGGCAACTCTTGTAATACTGGGCTGCGGAGATCAAGCCCTGCCGCCGGAGAGTCAGACTCAGTCATCCCCTCTGGCCTGGGCCCTGGATGAAGACGGGTTGGCCACCCCGCCCCGGGCCGGCCTGACCCGTTTGGACTCCTTGGGCCCGACTGACCTGTCTGAACTCCCCTGAGTGGCTCTTGAACTCGCTGAAGCGGGCCTCGTCACTCTGCAGGAAGTCCCTGATGGACTGGATGAGCTGCAGGTTCCTCTCCCGGAAGTTCTCGGGGACTAGGTAGGCCTGCAGGGCAGGCAGCGGCCTGGGTCTAGGAGTCAGAAAGGTAAGAGAAGGTGGAGGCTTCAGCCTTTAGAATGGCCCAAGGGAAAGGTACCCTTCCTCCAGCCCCCGGTGGACTCCAGGCAGCCCACCCACACTTACAGTTTTGTGGTGGTGGTGGTGGGGCTGGGAACGCAGGCCGGGTGGGGGCTAGGCAGAAGGCCAGAGAAGCCGGGGGGCGGCTTGCTGACGGGGGGCACCAGGCCCGGCGGGGGTGGGGGAGGTGTGCCCTTCAGGAGCACCACAGCGCTGAAGCCTGAGGGGTGGCAAGACAAGACCCAGAGGGGACCCTCGCTGACTGCGGGCTGCCTGGCCTCTAGGGCCAGCTTCTGTCCACAGCCACCCCTTCCCCGCAGAGGAGGTACAGGGCCAGCACCCACACCATGCTTCTGGTGTGGCAGGCCCAGCCTATATAAGCTCATGCACCCTCAGCCCCGGGAAGCACCATGAGGGCCGGTCTCAAGAGAGACAAGGGACACAGGGCAGTTAAGGGGAGGCTGGAGATCATGTAGGTGGCCAAGAGCAGCGCACAGGGGTCCCCACCACGCAGCTGCAGACTGTGCCTGTGGCTCCAGCCTGACCCCGGCTCCTCCCAACACCCAGGGAGCAGGCCTGAGCCTGTACACGTACCTGGGGGCGGTGGCATCCGGGGCGGACAGGGGCCGCCCAGCACTGGGAAGTCCTCCTGTGGCGTGGGGCAGGGGAAGGACCCCAGGGGCCTTGGGAGCCCTGGGGGTTCCTTGGGGGCACTCCGAGCCGGGGCCGGGCCCTCTGTGTGTCCATTAACAACGACAGCAACTGGCCCCTCGGCTCTGCTGGCAGGAGCTTCCGGGGCCTGCATAGGCCCAGGGGGACAGCTAGCGGGCAGGGGCTGTGGCAGTGTGGTGCCAGGCTTCTCTGAGCCCACTTTCTTCTTCTTGCCAACTTTAGAGGGCTGGATGGAGACCGGCCCCAGTGGGGAGGAGATGGAGCCCGTGGGGCGTGTGCTTAGAAGCTCCTGAGCGGCCGGACTGCCACTCTCCTGCTCCTGTGTGAGGGGCGGGCCGCCCTTCCTGCCGCCCCTGCTCCCCTTCCCAGCCTTTCTGGTGGGCTGGCTGCTTCCGGTAGCCTGCGCTGAGGGTGGGGGCTGTGCTACCTTCTTGCTGCTGCTGCTGCTGCTGCTGTTGCTGCTGCTGCTGTTCCAGGCAGAGACGAGGCTGGTGGGGGTGGTGCCAGGCTTGGGCACTGAGGACACCAGGGCAGGGAAATCCTCCTCCTGGAAGGCACTCCTGCCCCTGGCAGGGATGGCGTACGGCAGCGCCAACCCCACGGGGCCCGGGATTGCTGCAGTGGAGCAGCAGGAGAAAGTGGAGGCAGAGAGGCTGGGGAAGTCTTCGTCCTTGAGCTTAGGGCTGGGTGGTGGGAGGGTGCTGGGCGCAGGGAAGCAGAACTGGTCAACAGCTATCAGGCCCGGTGGCTCCACACCTGCCCTCCCGGCACCCACCTGTGGCCGCCCGCACCTGCCCACCCTGCACCACTCAGCCCTGGGCACCCACACCCTCACGCTCACACACCATGAGGTGGCTGGGCCCGTCACCGGGAAGGCCTCTTGGCTTACAGGACCATTTGTCGAGGTTTCCTTAGGGCCTGTGAGGAACACAAGGCCCCCAGGTCAGGTCAAGGTGTGGGGACAGAGTGAAGGGTGCTCTTCCGCCTCCCAGGTGAAGGCCCGCAGCGTCTCAGGCACTGTGCCCGTCAACAGCTGGCCACTAGGCTGGGCACGGTGGCTCACGCCTGTAATCCCAGCACTTTGGGAGGCTGAGGTAGGCGGATCACCTGAGGTCAGAAATTTGAGACCAGCCTGGCCAACATGGTGAAACCCCATCTCTACTAAAAATAGAAAAATTAGCCAGGTGTGGTGGCACGGGCCTGTAGTCCCAGCTACTCAGGAGGCTGAGGCAGGAGAATCGCTTGAACCCGGGAGGCAGAGGCTGCAGTGAGCCGGGATCGTGCCATTGCACTCCAGCCTAGGCGACAGAGTGAGACTCTTGCCTCAAAACAAAAACAAAACAAAATAAAAACCAGCTGGCCACTGGCCTCCTGGCCTGGGCAGAGCTGCCACCAGGTAGGGCTAACTCACCTGGGCCTTCACCCTGAGTCCGGGGTAGGCGCCGGGGGCCACGGGTCTCCTCCGGACCCCGCACCGCTGCCTCCTCCTTCTTGGACCGGCCGCCTTCCTCCCGGTCCTCACTCCCGCGTGCCTCCTCCTGCTGCTGTGCAGCCACGGAGGCCCGGACAGCAGCTGCTACTTCTCGGTCCTCTTCCTCCCTGGGACAAGGAGGCCAGCCTTCAGGCTGAGCACAGCCTGAGACCAATGCCTCAGGCAGACAGAGTCCTGGGCCCAGTGTGTGGGGCAATTATCTGGGGTCTGATGTTTCTGCCCTGCAGGGCTGCTGGGCCAGTGTTTCCTCATACAGCTGCGGTGGCCGCCCAATTGATACAGGCCCCTTTCACCCACCCCAACCCTGGGATCTGTGGCTGTGGCTAGAATTGGAAGAGGAAGAAAATTCTGCTCACCAAGGACACTGAACAGACCCTGCTGCCACTCAGAACCCCAGAAACTCTGGCCACAATCCCTGACCCCACCCCTACTCCCAGCTTGGCCACTGGCCATGGTCACCACAGGAGAATGTCAGCAGCACGCAAGGCCCCCCACCTTTTGTACCTCCAGCTTCCTCGGCGGCTCTGTTGGGCTCCGCGAGTGCCGGCCCGGGCCATTCGGCCCTGGCGGCTGTACCTGTCCACCTCCTCGTAGTCTTCGCCACCGACGACCCCTGCGGCCAGCAGACAGCCTGTCACTTCCCGGGACCCCAGGACGACAATAGGAGGGACAGGCCTGCTGTCAAGGCCACACCCGACCAATGCTCAGGCCTGGACAGCAGAGGCCTTCCTACCCACAGTGCACGAGCCCAGGATGGCACAGGAGCTTTGCAGGGTCCACGCCAGCCACGGGCATCTACGACCTGGGTGCCAAGCCACAGGAGCAGTGGGAAGGGAGAGGAGGGTCCCTGAGCCCCAGGTGGGATCTGCACATAGCAGATGTTCAGTAAAAGCCTCCTGGTCCAGGGAAGGGCCCCGGGCACCCAGGGCAGCAGATCCAAGACCCCGAGGGAGCAAGAGCTCCTGGCACACGAGGGGTGCTCAGGCACTGCAGCCCAGCCGGAGGCCACCTCCTGCACCCACAGCTCGTCTGAGGCTCCAGAGCAGGGCACGGTCATGTGGCCCCGCCCGGGGGTGTCCAGGCCAGGTGCCTGCTCACCCTCGTTCCGGCGCGAGTGCCGTGGTGCGTAGCTGAACTGTAGGTCGATCTGGCGGTTCTGGCGCGCCTCGGCACGGCTGCGGCTGTGGCAGGCCGTCCTGTGGGCCTTGAGGTCGATCTCGGTGCGGAAAGCGTGGGTGAACTGCTCTGTGCTGCAGCGGCCTTCCTCACACAGGAAGTGCTTCTCCCGGAAGTGCTCGCGCAGGTAGGCATAGTCGCTGGCAGAAAATGGAGTGTCGGTAGGAGGGCTGCAGCCCAGCTAGCCCCACGCCCTGAGGGAGGGAGGGTCATCTGTCTGTCTGCCGCCCGGCCCACCTGTAGTAGTCCTGGGCCCCGTCCGAGTCGCAGAAGTGGCAGAAGTAGTGGTCGCGGCGCAGGTGCTTAAGCAGCTCGTCATTGTCCAGGTAGCGCTCGTCGCAGAACTTGCAGAGCGGGTGCCCCCGGTGCGACGTGTCATCGGGGTCCCCCTGCATGCGATGCCGGGCCAGGTCCTTGCGCGAGTACCACTTGCGTTCGTATGTGAAGATCTGCAAGGCACAGGGGGCTGGGCACAGGCTGGGGGACCCCAGGCCTCCTGCCTCTTCCCACAGGCCAGCAGCGGAGCAGCAAGGGGTAGGAGAGGGCCCCGCCAGCCACCAGAAGCCTCCCTGCCACGTACAGCCTGACCCTCAGGGGGCCATCCAGGGCCAGAAGCAGCAGGCGGACAAGCCCCTCCCAGCCGTGTGACCGCATCCCCAGCACCACCCACCGCCTAGGCTCTCTCCGGGGTCTCTGGGGGCACACCTGGAGGTGCTGGAGGCACAGCCGGCAGCAGAAGAGCTCGTGCTGCCTCCGCATGTGCTGCTCCAGGTCCCCGAAGAGGCTGAAAGGCGGCAGCTCGGGGCACCGCGGGCACTCGTGCTGCAGCAGCTGCCTAGGAAGACACCGAGAGCCGCCCACGGCCCCAGAACATTCAGTGTCACCGCCGGGAGTGGGGCCACTCACCAGGCCCCAGGCCCGTGACCCAGGCCAGATGCAAGGCCACAGGTTGGGTGAAGCCTGCACACGGCCTGGGTTAGAAGCCTGGCTCTAGCCCTGAGCCCAGGAGCTGCCCCTCCCCTGAGAGACCAGCCCTGGGACAGCTGTGCCCTTTACTGAATTTTCAGGCCACAGGTCTGTTTCACACAAGCTTGCATGCCCCTCAAGGAGTCCCTGAGGCAGGTGCTGCGCCACCTGGGCACGCCTTTCCCCAGCGCACTCACCAGCTCTACCTCAGGAGGGCCTGGTAAGCGTCCCCAGTCACAGGACGGGAACCCAGGCACCTGGCCCCAGCACTGGTGCCCCATGTGGCCCCCGAAGTGCCTCCGGTTGTGAGGAGAGTGGCACGTGAAGGACCACAGTCACAGGGAAGCCAGGGCCCAGGAAGGGCTCTGCTCACCTGTACAATGCGTGCACCTTTCCATCTGCAAAGTAGATACCATATTTCTTCTCATGCTGCAGCTGGTGGATGGGGATGGTGGCAAAGGCAGGAAGCTTCTTCCCAAAGACCACCTAGAGCCAAAAACCAGAGGGACAGTGAACAGAACTGGGATGGGACCCCCACCTGGAATGCAAGAGCCTTAGAGGCAAGGGAGCACTCACGGCCCCGCTGAGTAGGAGTGAGGCATAAATGGTTCTCCTGGGAGGCCCCAGTAGGCAGTGGCCCCTGGCACCCTGACCTAGGCCTCCCCTCCTTACCCCAACCTGCTTGCCTAGGGCCGGGGACAGAGGACAGAGACGCAACGCCCAGCCTCTCCACCAGGGGGCGGCCAGGTCAGAACCAAGGCGGCCACGCCCCACCGGCCTAGGCCCTCACCCCGCAACTCCACCCTGCTGGGAACAGAGCAGCTGTCGTTCTGCGCTGCTGCGCTTTCCGGGACAGAGAAGAAACGTGTTCCAAGCAGCTGCCAAGGGAATACCAAGGTGACAAGGCCCTGTCCGGCGCCCCCACCCCCACATTTCCATGGTGCCTCCACGGCCCAAGGCTCAAGCCAGCCACCTCAGCTCCGAGCAGAGTCAGCAGGCGCTGCAGAGCCTCTGCGTGGCCCCCTTCCCAGGGGTCTCTGGCACTTGTAAAGCTGGTTGCCAAAGGACCTGAAAGGACCTGCCCTCTGCCCTGTGCCTCCACAGACGACCCCGGCATCCCCGCTCAGCTCAGCACCCCTGCTCTCCACGAAGCTCTACTGGCTAGGACCCTCGCTGCCCCCACGCCTGCAGAGATTGGTGCCACCCACCCCTTGGGTTGGTCAAGCCCCCTTCTGGCTCCATCGCTGTCCCAAGCCTGCCACTGGTCACTTGTCTCGACTCAAGCCCCTAGAGCAGCTCAAGGCCTCATGGGCACATCCACGGCAGGAGGACATCCTCACCTTGGCAAGGGTCACGCCAAGGGCATATTATGTTTAGCCTTAGTCAAAGAGGGTATCAGGCCGGAACGGCCGTGAAGTTGGGAAACCTGAGGCTTGGCAGGAGAGCCAGTCCCATGCATACTCGGGTGGTCCTGGGCTGGTCTGTGTCCCCCAGAGCAGGTGATTAAACCTGGCTCCCCAGGAGGGTCAGGATCACCAGGAGAGCTCAGCCTCCACTTCTGCCAGGACAGGCTGCTGCGCTGCAAGGAGGGTGCCCCCACCCACTGACAGGAGCCGGCTCCACGAGGGAGGGGTGGGCAGTGCAGGCTGCAGGAGCAGCAGCCCACACCTTTCCTCCCCTTGTCACATCAGGCAAGGCTGGGCAGGATGAACTTGGCCGCCTCTGCATCCCCGTCACCCGCTGGGCTCAGATGGGCACTTCATCATAGCTGCCTCCCACGATGTCTTCAGATGGGAGTCGCGGCCCCACCCAGAGCCCCATTACAAAGGCTGTCAGTCACTGTGGGTCACATCACCCTGACCTGTCCCCTGGCTCTCCTCCTCCTGAGCAGCCCCTCTGCACACCCCAAAAACAGGGAAAGGCCCTGGGCCTTGTGTGGCCTCTTTTCATAGCAGTTGCCCTCAGGGCAGCTGGCACCCAGCCCTGCCTTCCAGCCCGACCCTCACAGGCACACTCTGTGGAGCCACTCAGAGTGCTGCTGGGACCAAGAGCGCGAGCCTCCTCAGGCAGCTGAGGACCGGGATTCCCGGGAACCAGACAGGACCACGCCCCCACCACAGCTCCCGAAGCAGCACCGGCAGGCGGGCGAGGAAGCCAGTGTCTGCCTGTGAGGCGGCCAGGTGAGCAGCCTGTGAGGGAAGCCCGCGAGGCTGCCAAAAAGCATTCAAGCCCATCAGACTTCGAGAAATGACTTCTTTCCCCCGAGGAAACCCACGCCAGGGGCATCCCCAGCCCCACCTCCCCACTTTGGCACCCCTCCTTTCAGCCGCGCGCTCTCATCCACCCTGGGTGGTGACTCCTCAGGCTGTGGGCACAGGGGCATCCCAGGCACCCTAACATGCAGCCGGCCTCCACTCGGGCGTCCCGAGTGTCACCAAGCGCGGGCACAGTGCCAGGCCCCGCTGAGGAGCACATAGACTCCTCTGTCCTTGCCGCCTGGAGGCACCCACGCCCCATGTGATGCTAATACATCCTAAGTCCCGAGAAACCTATGTGGGATGGCACTGGTGGGGCTGGCAGACTCGGTCAAGGCAGGGAGCAGCCGAGGCCAGGGTGCAGCTCGGGGTGGAGGAGCTGCAGGGAGCTGGGCAGAGGCAGGGCCGGGCGGGTCCCGGGTGCACTGACAGCACCCAGATGAAGGATCCAGGGTGGGCTGGAACAGGAGGGCCACATGCCCCATGTGGGGTCTAGACGGGTGTCCATCTGCCCAGTGGCTGGGGCAGGTGCTCCAAGCACCAGAGGCAGCAACACCCAGGGTATTCATCCCTCCTGAACAGCTGGTAGGGGTAACCCAGGCGGGGCACCTGAGAGGAGCAATGAGACAGGAGAAAGGATGCACTGGGTAGGCTCATGAAGAGAAAGAGGCTTGGGAAAGAACAATGTCTGCAAGCAAGGTGGGCCCAAGGCCGCGTTTACTAGAGCAGGAGGGCATGTAGGTTTGGGGCCACAGGGCCGGAGCAGGGAAATACCACCTGCTGGGGGGGGCCTGAGGCTGCCCATCCTCAGACAGGGAGGGAGACCAGGCCTGGCCGCCCAGACCTCAGGAGCGGGCAATGGGACAGCAGCGCAGCCTGGCACAGCCAGCATCACCCTCCCTGAGGGTGAGGAGGGGCTGGATGAGGCCACATCCCACAGCATGGTGGACAGGCTGGTTAACTGAGGAGCCAACCAGCCTGGTGGTACTCCAGCATGGCCAGGCTGGGAGTAGGGGCTGTAGGGGACATGGAAGCCAGGGGAAGATGGCTGTGGGTAGGGGACTTGAGGGCCTGGGGGAGATGCCTGGGGTGGGACTTGGGGGCCGTTGGGAGATGGCTCTGGTGGGATGTGGGGGGCTGGGGTGGGATGTGAGGGACCGGGGGGAGATGGCTGGGGCTACAGAGGGAGACAAGAGATCTAGGTCACCCCAACAGGAGAGGGTCACGTGTCTGAAGACAGAAGTACAGAACCCATGGGGAGAGGCTTGGGGATGGGCTATGCAGCAAATGATCAAGGAAAGGGCGGTCTACGTGAGCCCTGGAGACGGCCAGGCCAGGCCCCAAGGAAAGTGAGAGGTAGAGGAGAGGCCTGCTTATTAACAGGAGGCCCCCAGGACCCCCTACAGGGACAGGTATGGTGTCTGCCTGGGGCCTTGCAGTTCCACACTCCCCAGCATGCCATGGGCACACAAAAGGACAGCGGTGAGGGCCTGCCCACACGGGCGGAGGCGGACCCTGTGGATGGCTCCCAGGACCATCTAGAGAGCCTAGACCTCCACGGAGCCCAGGTGGGGACAGCAGCAGGGAGCATCTTACAGACAGGGCCAGGGTCACAGAGGACGGGAGAGGGGACGGCAGGATTCGGAAAGCATGGCCCGAGCCAGCAGGTCACCCTCCTGACCTGGGACCTTGGGTGACTGTGGGCTGGCCATCTGCGCCCCTCCCACTGCCTGCCTGTGAGGTGCGGGTGGGCTGCCCTGGGGGGCCACAGCCTCATCAGGACTCTCGCAGTAACACCAGGGACCAGAGCAAGCAGGCGAGCAAGATGCAAACAGCAGGAATCGGCCCTTGAGAAAGACACGGCCAGAAAAGAGGCCCAGAACGTGGGGCTCCACCCCACCAGGGCCTCTGTCAGCCATGGCTGAGAACAGCACCCCTGCCTCCCACCGAGGGGAGCCTGGCTCGGCTTCCACCCCGAGCACCTGCCAGGGGTCGGGCCCATCTGGCTCCTCGCCTGAGCAGCAGCTGCAGCCTCCACAGGGAAGGTCTGGGTCCAGGTGTGTGGAACTAACAAGCACATGGAGCCAGCCGATTCCATACGGCATCCTGGACACTTTCCTCCCAATTTTCGCAAAGCCTTAGTCCCATAAGGGAGGCCAAGACAACGCCAGGGTTCAGGAGTCGAGGGTTGCAGAGGGAATTCCTGAGCACACATGGGACACAGAATATACTCAGGGGATGGTGCCGAACTCAGGAAGGAAAAAAGGAGGCTAGAGTGAGGCAGCAAATTCAAGATGGGAAGAAAACAGGATGAATGCAAAGGAGAGGAGAGCAGCAAACACCAGACTTCCCAGGACCCCTCCTTCAGCCCAGTAAGGCGAGGCAGGCCCTAGAAGCAGCTGGCTGGGGGCACCTAGTGCCAAGCCGCACCCCGGCTGACAGTTCACGGCCACAGCCCCTGGCCACAGAGTTCCTGGAGGGTGTGGGGCCTACAAGGAATGAGAGCAGGCAGAGGCTGCCGGAGTAAGCATACGCAGATGTTCACCCATGTCTTGCATCAGACCTGCAGCCTGGGCCGGGACCTCACGTGCCAAGAACTCCTTAGCGTCTTCTTTCCAGAAGGAAGCTACAGGTGTGCCGGGAAGCCTGGCTGTTGGAGAGTGAGGTCATAGTATGCAGGACTGGCTGGCAAGGCAGGCTCTGGCAAAGCCAGGAAGCGCCCTGAGGAAGCCACGGGCCAAGGTAGTCCATGACTGTTCCTGCACCCCAGATCTCCCCGGGGTCTGGGTCAGCCTCCTTCTGTCACATGACAGACTGACAGCATCTCCAAATGTCTTTTTCCAAAAAGGGCACAGGATAGATGCTCACAAATTGCTCAGAGAATTTCAGCGTGTCTTCAGCTCCTTTGATGTAAATGTCTACTTACGAAAAACAAAAGGAAAAAAAGAAAGAACCTATCCTTCAATACTGTTCTGCATCACTTCTGAGAAGAGGAAAGTTAGATTCCTGACAGATGTCACCAGCTGAATGAAGCCTTCCATGAACACACCGGGGGAATTTCACAATGCTGGAAGCAAACAAATCTCTAAGTTCAGCAAACCAAGGGGCTCCAGCCAGGTGCCCACAGTCGTCAGCTGGCAGTGCAGTGAGGGTGGAGGAACGCTGTATGGTACCCTCTGACCCCTCCAGGACTTTCAAGTCTGTACAGTCAAAAACGTCTCCCATTCACTGTGGAGATGAGCGCCAAAGGGGGCGGCGGCAAGGAGGAAACCTTCCTAACACTTTTCTACCTTCCCGCCAAGAACCGGGAGGGGGCCTTCCCCTCTGGTGGGCAGGTCTCCTTCCGAGGCTAGTGTCACCTCCACTCCACAGAGGAAAACGTCAGTCTCGGAAGGAGTTTGCTCAGGGTCACCCAATGGGGGCCCTGAAACACAGCTGGGATGAGAATGCCCAGTTTGACACCCTGCTTCCAGGACGGATGGCCTCCGGAGGGTCCCCCTTGCCTTGTTTCCTCCATCCGAACGGAGGCCCCTGGGAAATCAACCCCCGAAGACGAGCAGGTCACCGAGTTCTCCATCTGATCAGGCCCCTTCCTGAGGCCCGACAGGAACCCTCGGGACACGGGGTAAGTTCCCACAGGGCTTGCCCACTCCTCCAACCCGCTCGGCACCCTCCGGCCTCCCAGCCCCAACGCCCCGCCGTCATCCGCACGGCCGGGACCCCGCCCTGGGCGGCCCCACCAGGCCTCTCTCGGAAGCCGGCGCCGCCGGGCCCACGGCCGGACCTCAGTGAGGCAAAGTCCCCTTCCGGCTGCCGGGAGCCCCGCCGCCCCCGGGCCGCGCCCCCGGCGCCCCGCACCTGGCGCAGCTCCTCGCGGCACACGGCGCAGTAGCGCTGCTCGCACAGCACCCGCATCTTGGTGGAGCAGCGGTAGCACACCGGGTGGTCGCAGCGGCCCAGCGCCGTGGCCTCCAGGTCTCCGCAGCATAGCACGCAGCTCCCGCCGCCCCGCTCAGGAGCCGCCGCCGCAGCCGCCTCCAGGACCGCGCGCCGCCCCTCGGCGACCCCCGCCGCCGCCGCCATGGTCCGGGCTCCGGACCTCTCTCGGCCGGCGCGGCGCCGCGCGGCCTGGATCCCGGCGGGCCCGCCCCTTCCGGGCCAACGTCACCGCCCCGCCCAACAACGGGCCCGCCCGGCGGAAGTATGCGTTGCGACTTCCGCCTTAGCGAGGTGCCAGCTAGAGCGGTGGTCCTGATAGCGGCCGCTCTAGCCCGAGCCGACCGCTTGGAGGTCCGCGCCGCCAGCTTGGCCAGGCAGCCAGCCCCGTGCTCCTCTGGGCCACGCGTGTCATGGCAATCCTCGCTGGGCTCCACGGACTGGCGTTGTCAGATGAAACACGGGACAACTGTTTTGAATCTCAGATGAACAAGGAGTCATGTCTTAGTTTAAGTATACCCCAAATATTGATGGGCTAGACTCATACTAAAATGCTGCTCGTTATCTGAAATTCACATTTAACTGGACCTGTTGTATTTGTATTTGCTAAATCTGGCCACCTTATTAGGAAACCGGGCCGGGCGCGGTGGCTCAACCCTGTAATCCCAGCGCTTTGGGAGGCCGAGATGGGCGGATCACGAGGTCAGGAGATCGAGACCATCCTGGCTAACACGTTGAAACCCCGTCTCTACTAAAAAATACAAAAAACTAGCCGGGCGAGGTGGCGGGCGCCTGTAGTCCCAGCTACTCGGGAGGCTGAGGCAGGAGAATGGCGTAAGCCCGGGAGGCGGAGCTTGCAGTGAGCTGAGATCCGGCCACTGCACTCCAGCCTGGGCGACAAAGCCAGACTCCGTCTCAAAAAAAAAAAAAAAGGAAACCGATCTCTGGTATTTGGAACACACCCAAGCCTGGTCCCGCCTCCACTTCCCTAATGCCCCGTTCAAATCCCTACATGAAAGACAACTCGAAAGACAGCACGTGGTGACGTCCATCTCGCAGCCCAGGGAAGTCTCGCCAGTCCTGCCGAGAAGGGGCCTCTGGAAGGCAGGAACGGGACGTGTCCTCTTTACACTGGGCCCAGCGCAGGGCGTGTTTGGATGGATGCTGCAGTACAGGGCCTCCTCCCTACCCTTGGGGGCCAGGCACACTCAGGACCTCCCTCCCACTGCCATCCAGAGGCTGGTCCAGATCTAAACCCTACTGGAAAAGAGGCAGTATGTTATATAAACGAGCCTGAATTTTACTTATTTGTTTTTTTGAGACAGGGTCTTCCTCTAGCTGTAACACAGTGAGTGGTACCATCACAGCTCACTAAGGCTTCAACCTTCTGGGCTCAAGTGATCCATGCCCAGTGAGCTTGGACTTTAGAAACAGACAGAAATGGGCTTGAAACCCCAATTTTGCCACTTGAAAAAAGCTGCTGGGCACAGTGGCTCAAGCCTGTAATCCCAGCACTTTGGGAGGCTGGGGTGGGTGGATCACCTGAGGTGGGGAGTTCGAGACCAGCCTGACCCACATGGAGAAACCCCGTCTCTACTGAAAATATAAAAAATTGGCCTGGTGTGGTGGCACATGCCTGTAATCCCAGCTACTCTGGAGGCTGAGGCAGGAGAATTGCTTGAACCCAGGAGGGGAAGGTTGCGGTAAGTTGAGATTGCGCCATTGCACTCCAGCCTGAGCAACAAGAGCAAAACTCCGTCTCAAAAACAAAACAAAACGAGAACAGAAAAAAACACACAAAAATTAACCGGGCATGGTGACATGCACCTGTAGTTGCAGCCACTCGGGAGATTGAGGCACAAGAAACGCTTGATCCCGGGAGGCAGAGGTTGCAGTGAGCAGAGATTACGCCCCTGCACTCCAACCTGGGCAACAGAGTGAGACTCGATCTCAAAAAAAAAAGAAAAAGAAACAAGAAAAGAAAACTGGGAAAAGTTATTGTAAGGATGTAAGAAGTTCAACATATCTTGGAGCATTTAGGAAAAATAGCAAATGTATATAGAAAGACAAGCAAAGAAAATAAGACAGCTATCAATGAGAAAGGAAATGTAAATAGTACACTACTTGGTTCAGTAGAAAATATTTACATAGTTTTTGCTAATTCTATATAAATATTAATCTTTCAGGACTTTTTTTTTTTTTTTTTTTTGAGACAGGGTCTTGCTCTGTCATCCAAGCTGGAGTCCAATGCTATGATCATGGCTCACTGCAGCCTTGAACTCCTGGGGTCAAGGGATCCTCCTGCCTTAGCCTCCCATGTAGCTAGAATTACAGGAGTGTGCCACTATGCCTCTCTAATTTTTAACATTTTTTGGTAGAGCTGGGGTTTTGCCATGTTGCCCAGGCTGGCCTTGAACCCCTGGCCTCAGGCAATCCTCCCACCTCGGCCTCCCAAAGTGCTGAGATTACAGGTACGAGCCACCACGCCTGACTGATTAATGGTTTCACGAAATTTGCGATGAAGTCGTATTAGGAGGATGCAGAGAGGAGAAATAAGGGGATTGGGTTTCAAGAGACCCAAAGCTTCATTTCATTTAATGGGAAGATATTTGGTGTTGCCTGAGATGGCTAAATCAAGAAACAGTAGTTTATAATGTAAGTCAGCAATCTTCAATGGAGGGGAGGGCATTTTTTGTCTCCAGGAGGTGTTTGGAAGTGTCTGGAGCCATGTTTGGTTGTCACAGCGGGACATGCCTGGCATCTAATGGTGTATTAATTTCCCAAGGCTGCCATAAAAAATGGCCACGGGAGGCCAGGTGCGGTGGCTCACACCTGTAATCCCAGCACTTTGGAGGCCGAGGCTGGCGGATCACCTGAGGTTGGAAGTTCAAGACCAGCCTAACCAGCCTGACCAACATGGAGAAACCCCATCTCCACTAAAAATGCAAAATGAGCCGGGCGTGGTGGTGCATGTCTGTAATCCCAGCTACTCGGGAGGCTGAGGCAGGAGAATCACTTGAACCCGGGAGGTGGAAGTTGCGGTGAGCCGAGATCGCGTCATTGCATTCCAGCCTGGGCAACAAAGAGGGAAACTCTGTCTCAAAAAAAAAAAAAAAAAAAGGCCACGGACTAGGCGCAGTGGCTCACGCCTGTAATCCCAGCATTTTGGGAGGCCAAGACAGGCGGATCACAAGGTCAGGAGATTGAGACCATCCTGGCTAACACAGTGAAACCCCATCTCTACTAAAAATACAGAAATAAATTAGCCAGGAGTGGTGTCGGGCTCCTGTAGTCCCAGCTAGTCGGGAGGCTGAGGCAGGAGAATGGCGTGAACCCGGGAAGCAGAGCTCTCAGTGAGCCAAGATTGAGCCACTGCACTCCAGCCTGGGCAACAGAGTGACACTCCATCTCAAAAAAAAAAATTAAAAAAAGGGCCACAAATTTGGCTTAAAACACACAAATGTATTATCTTTAGTTCTGGAGTCCAGATTCTAACATGGGTCACACTGAGCTAAAATCGCGTGTCGGGATCACTGTGTTCCCGTCTGAAGTTTCCAGAGGAGAATCCGCCTCCTTTCCTTTTCCAGCTGTTAGAGGCTTCCTGAACCCTGTGACTCATGGCCACTATCTTCCAGACTTCACTCTGGGATAGGCCAGTGGTCCAACACTCCAATCTCTACTTACATCTTTTCTTTTCTTTTTTTTTTTGAGATGGAGTCTCTGTTGCCCGGGCCGAAGTGCAGTGGCGCAATCTCGGCTCACTGCAACCTCCACTTCCCAGGTGCAAGCGATTCTCCTGCCCCAGCCTCCGGAGTAGCTGGGACCATGGGCGCCTGCCACCATACCCGGTTCTCCTGCCCCAGCCTCCGGAGTAGCTGGGACTATGGGTGCCAGCCACCATGCCCGGATAATTTTTGTATTTTATTTTATTTTATTTGTTTTTGAGACAGAGTCTTGCTCTGTCACCCAGGCTGAAGTGCAGTGGGACAATCTTAGGTCACTGCAACCTCCGCCTCCTGGGTTCAAGCGATTCTCCCGCCTCAACCTCCAGAGTAGCTGGGATTACAGGCATGCACTATCACACCTGGCTAATTCTGCATTTTGGGACAGGGTTTCTCCATGTTGATCAGGCCAGTCTCGAACTCCCGACCTCGGGTGATTCACCCACCTCGGCGTCCCTAACTGCGTGAGCCAATGTGTCTGACCAATTTTTGTATTTTTTTTTTTTTTTTTTTTTTGAGACGGAGTCTCGCTCTGTCGCCCGGACTGGAGTGCAGCGGCCAGATCTCAGCTCACTGCAAGCTCCGCCTCCCGGGTTTACGCCATTCTCCTGCCTCAGCCTCCCGAGTAGCTGGGACTACAGGCGCCCGCCACCTCGCCCGGCTAGTTTTTGTATTTTTAGTAGAGACGGGGTTTCACCGTGTTAGCCAGGATGGTCTCGATTTCCTGACCTCATGATCCGCCCGTCTCGGCCTCCCAAAGTGCTGGGATTACAGGCTTGAGCCACCGCGCCCGGCCCAATATTTGTATTTTTAGCAGCAACGGGGTTTCACCAGATTGGCTAGGCTGGTCTCGAACTCTTGATGTCAGGTGACCAGCCTGCCTCAGCCTCTGAAAGTGCTAGGATTACAAGCGTGAGCCACCATGCCCAACCAAATTTTTGGAATTTTTAGCAGAGACAGGGTTTCACCATGTTGGCCAGGCTAATCTTGAACTCCTGGGCTCAGGGGATCCACCCGCCTCAGCTTCTCAAAGTTCCAGGACTACAGGTCTACTTCCATCTTCATCCCAATTCCCTCACTGACTTCACCTCCCTCTTCCACCCTTAAGAGCCCTTGCAATTACAGTGGACCTATCTGGATAAACGAGGCTAATCTGCTTCTATTTTTTTGTTTTGTTTTGCTTGTTTGTTTTTGAGACAGAGTCTCACTCTTTCGCCCAGGCTGGAGTGCAGTGGCTCAATCTCGGCTCAGTGCGAGCTCCGCCTCCCGGGTTCATGCCATTCTCCTGCCTCAGCCTCCCAAGTAGCTGGGACTACAGGCGCCAGCCACCATGCCCGGCTAATTTTCTGTGTGTTTTTAGTAGAGATGGGGTTTCACTGTGTTAGCCAGGATAGTCTTGATCTCCTAATCTTGTGATCTGCCCACCTCAGCCTCCCAAAGTGCTGGGATTACAGGCGTGAGCCACCGCGCCCTTTTTTTTTTTTTTAGATGGAGTTTCACTCTTGTTGTCCAGGCTGGAGGGCAATGGCGCAGTCTCAGCTCACCGCAACCTCTGCCTCCCGGGTTCAGGCAATTCTCCTGCCTCAGCCTCCCAAGTGGCTGGGATTACAGGCATGTGCCACCGTGCCTGGCTAATTTTGTAATTTTAGTAGAGATGGGGTTTCTCTATGTTGCTCAGGGTGAACTTCTGATCTCAGGTGATCTGCCTGTCTCGGCCTCCCAAAGTGCTAGGATTACAGGTGTGAGCCACTGCGCCTGGCTGCTAATCTGCTTCTATTAAAGCCAGCTGGCCTGGCGTGGTGGCTCACACCTGAAATCTCAGCACTTTGGGAGGCCGAGGCGGGAAGATCACCTGAGGTCAGGAGTTCGAGACCAGCCTGACCAACATGCTAAAACCTCGTCTGTACTACAAATACAAAAATTAGGTCGGGCACTGTGGGTCACGCCCATAATCCCAGCACTTTGGGAGGCTGAGGCAGGCAGATCACTTGAGGTCAGGAGTTTGAGACCAGCCTGGCCAACATGGTGAAACCCCATCTCTACTAATCATACAAAAATTAGCCGGGCATGGTGGTGGGCGCTTATAATTACAACTACTTGGGAGCCTGAGGCAGGAGAATCGCTTGAACCTAGAAGGCAAAGGTTGCAATAAGTCGAGACTGTGCCACTGCACTCCAGCCTGGGTGACAGAGCAAGACTCTGTTTCAAAAAAAAAAAAAAAAAGCCAACTAATTAGCAACCTTAATTTTATATTCCCAGGTGCAGTGGTGCGCACATGTAGTCTCGGCTACTTGGGAGGCCAAGGCAGGAGGATTGAGTCCAGGAGTTCTGAGGATATAGCGGCCTATGTCAACCACGTGTCTGCACTGTTTGGCCTCGATACGGTGATCTCCTGGGAGCAGAGGCCCACCAGGTTGCCTCAGGAGGGGTGAACTGGGCCAGTTTGGAAAGAGAGTAGGTTAAAACTCCTGTGCCGATTAGTAGTGGGATCATGCCTGCCAATAGCCAGTACACATCAGCCTGGCAACATAGTGAGACACTGACTCTAAGAAAACATTTTATCTACAGCCTAATTCCCTCCTACTATGTGGCATAAATATTCACAGGTTGCAGGGATTGGGGGTGAACATCTTTGGGGGGCTATTAGTCTGTGTACATAAATTGGTGAAGGCCATGGATGTTGCTAAACATTCTCAGTGCACAGGATGCCAAAGGTCAGTAGTGCTGCAGCTAAGAGTTTTTCTGTTTCTGGCTGGGCGCGGTGGCTCTTGTCTGTAATCCCAGCACTATGGGAGGCCGAGGTGGGCAGATCACCTGAGGTCAGGAGTTCGGGACCTGCCTGGCTGACATGGTGAAACCCTGTCTCTACTACAAATACAAAAATTAGCCAAGCGTGTTGGCAGGCACCTGTAATCCCAGCTACCTGGGAGGCTGAGCCAGGAGAATCGCTTGAGCCCAGGAGGCGGAGGTTTCAGTGAGCAGAGACTGCACCATTGCACTCCAGCCTGGGTGACAGAGCGAGACGCTGTCTCAAAAACAAAACAAACAAAACAAAACAAAACAAAAATAGCAGTTACGCTTATGATTCAAACATCTGGAGATAGATACTAGAAGAAACAGCTAACAGCTAAAAGAGTTGGAGAGCAGGACCAGTGTGTGAAGGGTGGGCAGGGATAGCTTTGTTCTCTTCCTTATAGCAAGCAGCCTTTGATTTATAATGTATATTGCCTTGACAACATTAATTATTTTATTTTATTTATTATTTATTTTTGTTTTTCAGAGGGAGTCTTACTCTGTCGCCCAGGCTGGAGTGTAATGGCGCAATCTTGGCTCACTGCAAGCTCTGCCTCCCGGGTTCACGCCATTCTCCTGTGTCAGCCTCCCGAGTAGTTGGAACTACAGGCGTCCACCCCCGCACCCAGCTAATTTTTTTGTATTTTTAGTAGAGACGAGGTTTCATCACGTTAGCCAGTATGGTCTCGATCTCCCGACCTCGTGATCCGCCCGCCTCAGCCTCCCAAAGTGCTGGGATTACAGGCATGAGCCACCGTGTCCGGCCTTATTTTATTTATTTATTGTTTATTGTTTTGAGATGGAGTCTTGCTCTGTCGCCCAGGCTAGAGTGTAGTGGCACCATCTCAGCTCACTGCAACCTCTGTCTCCCGGGTTCAAGTGATTCTTCTGCCTCAGCCTCCCGAGTAGTTGGGATTACAGGCACGCACCACCATGGCTCGGTAATTTTCGTATTTTTAGTAGAGATGGGGTTTCACCATGTTGGCCAGGCTGGTCTCGAATTCTTAACCTTGTGATCCGCCTGTCTCAGCCTCCCAAAGTGCTGGGATTATAGGCATGAGCCACTAGGCCCAGCCCTAATTATTATTATAATTATTTTCTTTTTTTTTTTTTTTTTTGAGACGGAGTCTCGCTCTGTCGCCCAGGCTGGAGTGCAGTGGCCGGATCTCAGCTCACGGCAAGCTCCGCCTCCAGGGTTTACGCCATTCTCCTGCCTCAGCCTCCCGAGTAGCTGGGACTACAGGCGCCAGCCACCTCGCCCGGCTAGCTTTTTTTGTATTTTTTAGTAGAGACGGGGTTTCACCGTATTAGCCAGGATGGTCTCCATCTCCTGACCTCGTGATCTGCCCGCCTCGGCCTCCCAAAGTGCTGGGATTACAGGCTTGAGCCACCGCGCCCGGCCTTTTCTTTTCTTTTCTTTTTTTTTTGAGACGGAGTCTCACTCTGTGGCCCAGGCTGGAGTGCAGTGGCGTGATGTCAGCTCACTGCAAGCTCCGCCTCCCAGGTTCACGCCTTTCTCTTGCCTCAGCCTCCCAAGTAGCTGGGACTACAGGCGCCTGCCGCCATGCCCGGCTAATGTTTTTTTGCATTTTTAGCAGAGAGGGGTTTCACCGTGCCAGCCAGGATGGTCTCGATCTCCTGACCTCGTGATCTGCCCACCTCGGCCTCCCAAAGTGCTGGGATTACAGGCGTGAGCCACCGCGCGTGGCCTATTTTCTTTTTTTTTTTTAATTTTTCTTTTCTTTCTTTTTCTTTTTTTTTTTTTTTTTTATTTTTGAGATGGTGTCTTGCTCTGTCACGCAGGCTGAAGTGCAGTGGCACAATCTTGGCTTACTGCAACCTCTGCCTCCCGGGTTCAAGCGATTCTCCTGTCTGTCTCCCAAGTAGCTGGGATTACAGGTACCTGCCACCACGCACAGCTAATTTTTGTATTTTTAGTAGAGACAGAGTTTCAGTGTGTTGGCCAGGCTGGTCTCAAACTCCTGACCTCATGATCCACCTGCCTCAGCCTCCCAAAGTGCGGGGATTATAAGTGTGAGCCACTGCACCTGGCCCATTTTTTGTATTTTTAGTACAAACGGGTTTCACCATGTTAGCCAGAATGGTCTCTATCTCTTGACCTTGTGATTTGCCCACCTCGGCCTCCCAAAGTGCTGGGATTACAGGAGTGAGCCACTGGGCCTGGCCAATTATTTAATGTATTATTATTATTATTATTTTTCTGAGATGGAGTCTCGCTCTGCCGCTGGAATGCAGTGGCGCGATCTCGGCTCACTGAAACCTCCGCCTTCTAGGTTCAAGCAATTCTTGTGCCTCAGCCTCCCGAGTAGCTGGGATTACAGCGGTGCGCCACAACAGCCAGCTAATTTTTCTGTATTTTTAGTAAAGATGGAGTTTCACCATATTGACCAGGCTGGTCTTGAACTCCTGACTTTAAGTGATCCGCCCACCTTGGCCTCGCAAACTGTTGGGATTATAGGCATGAGTCCCTGAGCCTGAGCTATGTATTTACTTTTTGAGACGGGGTCTGTCGTCCAGGCTGGAGTGCAGTGGTGCTATTACGACTCACTGCAGTCTTACGAACTCCAGGCCTCAAGGGATCTTTCTACCTCGGACTTCAGGCGCGCACCACCACACCCAGCTAATATATCTATCTTTTTTTTTTTTTTTTTTTTGAGATGGAGTCTTGCCCATCACCCAGGCTGGAGTGCAGTGGCGTGATCTCGGGTCACTGCAAGCTCCGCCTCCCGGGTTCACGCCATTCTCCTGTCTCAGCCTCCCGAGTAGCTGGGACTACAGGCGCCCGCCAACGCGCCCGGCTAAGTTTTTGTTTTTTTTTTTTTTTTTTTTTTTTTTTTGAGACGGAGTCTCGCTCTGTCGCCCAGGCTGGAGTGCAGTGGCCGGATCTCAGCTCACTGCAAGCTCCGCCTCCTGGGTTCCCGCCATTCTCCTGCCTCAGCCTCCGGAGTAGCTGGGACTACAGGCGCCCGCCACCACGCCCGGCTAGTTTTTTGTATTTTTTAGTAGAGACGGGGTTTCACTGTGTTAGCCAGGATGGTCTCGATCTCCTGACCTCGTGATCCGCCTGCCTCGGCCTCCCAAAGTGCTGGGATTACAGGCTTGAGCCACCGTGCCCGGCCAATTTTTTGTATTTTTTAGCAGAGACGGGGTTTCACCGTCTTAGCCAGGATGGTCTCGATCTCCTGACCTTGTGATCCACCCGCCTCGGCCTCCCAAAGTGCTGGGATTACAGGCGTGAGCCACCGCGCCCGGCCAATATATCTATCTTGTCGTTGTTTGTTCTGGCAGAGATGGGGTTTTGTCATATCGCCTAGACCAGTCTCTAACTCTGCCTTGGCCTCCCAAAGTGTTGGGACTGCAGGCGTGAGCCACCGTGCCACGCCCTGGCCAATAATTTTAAAGATGACAAAACAGATTTGCTCATTAATCTCCTCCTTACCAGGGCTTTCCTGTTCGGAGCCAGACTTTGCGCCTGCGGCAGGCATGGTCCCGGCCTTAAGCATCTTATGGATTTCCAGGCGGGACGCTGGTATCAAGGAACTGAGAGGTGAGCCTCAGGAAGCAGGGCCAGCTCTCATCACCTCCTCCCCAAGGAGAGCTGTGGCTTTAGATCTCTGGAGGCGGAGAGAAGGAAGACTTTGTCACCAGTCCCCCTCCCTGGGCATCAGGATGGGCAGGACACAGAGGCCCTCCTCCTGCCGCCTGGAAAGGAGCCCACAGGCACCCTTACGGTTCTGTGTTTTGCTCCTCTAACCCAGCCCTGGGCTCCTCCTACCATGTGTTCTGGATACCCCACCCAACAGACACCTCC